>NC_068287.1:25192541-25320886 GCF_025860055.1 Xyrauchen texanus
ATATACCACTGTATCTTTGCAAGAATAAAAAATGTAACTGTACTAGAGCACAGATTATTTAGGTGGATGAATGAAAAAAATAAAAGTGCAAAGCAGCTTATTTTGAGAATTTTGATTATAATTTGATTTTAACATTAGAGTTCATTTGAGTTTAAGCTCAAGCTACTGCTGCCAGCAATAAGAGTATTTAAGTGCTTGTAAATGGAATTTGATAAACAAATTAAGACACATTTATATGTTATTTTGCTTAAATTACTGATCTGTTTTGTACTACTGACAAAATTCAATAAATTCAGTGCAGGGCCATTTAGATGGGACCTTTTAGTAAGTCCAGCACACTCTAAAAAAGCATAACTTTGAAAAAAATATGCCTTTTTCAAGTTTCTTGAAATAAAACTGTAATATTTAAGAGTTTTTTTTTTATTATTATTAAATAAGTACACAATAGGATTTGGAGCATCTTCAGTTTTTCAGCGTAGCTCACCCCCACAGACTGTATTCCGTATTCAGAGGCAGGATTATGCAAATTAATCATCCTCAAGCATTTATAGTCCCTGTAATGATTCACTTGTTCTCTTCGTGAAAGAGGAAGAGGAAGCCATATAAACAATCCAAGTCTTTATTTAATACACTTTTCAGTACAAGCAACTAAGGTTCTCTTTTCAGCATCATATAAAGGCACACACTAGACTCTGCTGTGTGCGGCTCGCTCTCTCTCTCTCTCTCTCTCTCTCTCTCTCTCTCCTCTCTGGCAGTCTGGATACCCATTTCATTGTCAGTACTGTAGCCGTTTGAAATGGTTGAAATGCTCCATTGCGATTTAAAATAGAAAATTATCATGAAGACTTCAAATGGGTCACATAAGTTTTGTTGTCTGTGCCACAATATTGAGAGAAGCCCAGTTTAATGAGACAGTAATGTGATCTGCTCTGCGCTATCCTGTCACCGGTGCCAGGATATAGGCAAGGAAGTCTTATGGGTTATAGTGACTTTGTAAGAAAACCCCAGGTGACTTTCCCTGCAGTAGTTAGGTGTTTGTGGAGATACTTTAAATAATAATAATAAAACAATGTTGTTTGACAAAGACAAGACAATAAACATGCTGCTTTGAAGGTATGTGATAGATGTTCATCTTAACAGCATACCAATCAGCATATATCAGGCTATACTCTTCAGAATGTGTTTGTCATTGTCTCGTGTATTTAAAGACACTGTCTTTCTTTTCCTCTGTTTTTGCCTGAAGTTGTAGCCTCAAACCCAAACCATGATCTCTGCTGTTATAATGTTGTCTAAGATCAGGTTGTCTAAAGGTTTGTCCTGTGAGCAATATTCCCACTGCAGAATACATGGAGATCCACCTGTATGCTTATTTATTGTAACAAATTGTTCTGGTTAGTTTTCTCATTACAGGCATATTTCCACTGTAATGTTGAACTCACACAGACAAAGGAGTGGAGTGGTGGCATAGTGGGCTAAAGTACCCAACTGATAAGCAGAAGGTTGCTGATTCGATCCCAACAGCCAGAACCATTGTGTTCTTGAGCAAAGCACTCGACTCCAGGTTGCACCAAGCAGGTATAGCTGCAGGCTGGAGACCTCCAAAGGAGAGTGGGGTTACTCCAAAAAGGGGTTGCACCAACTCCAAAATGGGGCGTCACTTCCACTCACAGTTAAGTTTAGGGATAGGGATTGGTTAGGGGCTCCCTATATCTATTATGATGATTTGGAGCTAATGCGCCTTTTTGGAGCAATGCCTGCAGGTATACCCTTCTTGGTTGCTCTGGGGGGTGATTGTCCCTGTAATAAGTGCACTGTAATTCGCTTTGGAATAAAGCCTCTGCCAAATGCATAAATGTAATCAAAGTGATCTTTCAGTCTGGTTTGTCTTTGACAACCACTTGTAAAATGTTTTGAGTATTTTTGTTGAAGTAAACTATGATACAAACAGAGAGAGTCTCTAGGTAGGGTCGGGAGTGTTACTTTTGAAATGTATTCCACTACAGATTACAGAATACATGCTGTAAAATGCAATTTGTAACATATTCCGTTAGATTACTCAAGGTCAGTAACATATTCTAAATACTTTGGATAACTTCTTCATCACTGGTACATTTTTTTCACTAGTTTTGACTTTAAAAATAACAATATACACATGTTAAAAATACATTCTCTGAAAAATCTAAATGTCTTCTGCAGTGTTGTTTCTAAAAAAGAAAAATCAAACTGATCCTGTTTTAAGGATTTTTAGATATTTTTACTGGAAGACAATAGAAAAATTATTATCAAGAATAAGATTTTTGCCCTAATATCAAAGGTCTTACTAGAAATAATGATGATGACTAAATGCAGCCGGTGCCAGCCAAACATCACTTCAGACTTCAGAGGATGAACTGATGGCAACTCCAACCATAAGACATGGGATACTTCATATGCCATTGTCTGAACTTGGATTTAGGATGGACCTCACCGAAATAACCGGCCAGGTTGAACTGCGTTTCACATCCCTCATCTCTGCCTGCATCACCTCGGTCTATTGATGGACTACGATCTTGAAATGGAATGCGTAGACTAACAATTGCCAACAAAAGCCTTCGTCAGCCAATTAACAAGGACAATTCCACCTATGTGAACTTCTGCAGTTAATCCAGGATGGACTTCAAAGACATTGGTCATTAATCTTACAGTTCAAACAAAATCGATGTTTAAACACTGACCCTTAACACTTACTTAGTTAATAATTTTAAACCATGACTTTAACTATACATAAGTAATATTTACATTATATTCATGATGTTAGCCAGAGGGGAACTGGCCCCCACAGTGAGTCTGGTTTCTCCCAAGGTTATTTTTCTCCATTAATCAACATCTTATGGAGTTTTGTGTTCCTTGCCACAGTCACTTTCAGCTCGCTCACTGGGGTTATTAATACATTATTATTAACATTATTATTTAATTACTTATTTTTAAACACGATTAACAATCGTATTTTATCTAATTACACAACGATGATTCATCAACATTATAAACATTACAGTTTTATTGTCTGCTTTGAAACGTTGTATGTTGTGAAAGGTGCTATACAAATAAAATTGACTTGACTTGAAATAAAGACATTATGATCCAACATGAATTTTCTTGATAAAAAAAATATGATCGTGTCTGGTAATATGTGCATGTAAAATGGCTTAAAATTAGCTTAGCACAAAGCTGACAATTTAAACAAGATTTATTTCCGTTTCTTCTGCTCCAAACTTACTTCAAACTTACTTCTCTGTCTGCTCGTATGAATGTAACTTATCATAAGAAAGTGTTTCACTGCTGATCGAATGCACTTTGGAACGCATCATATATATGTATAAATGTTTTCCATCTGAAAGGACTAAATATTAAATGAAACAAATGACAATAAAATGCAAAGTAATCTCTTTGGTAATCAAAATACTTTATGAATGTAACTGTATTCTAAATACCACTGATTTAAATTGTAACTGTAGTGGAAACAGTTAATTATATTTTGTATTTTAAATACGTAATCCCATTACATGTATTCCGTTACTCCCAACCCTGCATACAGAATAGGCTATAACAAATATTTGAACCTGAAATAAACAGCCACAGCTCAACATATCTGGATGTGTTTGTAAAATTGACAAATACAATATAATGGGCTATATGCACGCATAACTTGCGCGTTTGACGCAAGGATGCTCTTGCGTTTCCGGTTGGGGAGATTTAAAGCGGAGGTAAACGGGATTATGGCAGAGTCTTCTAAATTTTCTCGTTGTTTGCTTGAGTTGCCAAAATTTAGTATTAATGATGTCGCGAAGAATTGTACGAATGTGCAGTACAAGCGCCACAGAGCAAGCTTGAGAAAGGTTTCAAGTTTTATGTTTAGATCTTATCTCTGCTATGAAGGTAAGTTCAGATAGCCTGAACTAGTACATTATGGCTAACATTGTGCTATTATTTTTACATTCCGGCCAGCAGCAGACTAATCACGCTAATATAAATGTTTGGCATGTAATGTGTTTGTAATTTTGTTTGTAAAAGTGTCAGGTAAAATCAGGGCCACAAATGAGATCTCAGTGAAAGCTCAGTGTTACCGCTCTATGAGGAAAGCAGAGACTCCACACCAACTAAGAGTAGGACTGGTATTTTGAAAGTGGCGTTCAAAGTTCTTTTGAACATGTTCTAAGTTTTTACTTTTGTAACGTTACCACTGTTCATTTTGGATAACCACAGATGTTATCTTAGCTAGTATGGATGTTTATTGTACAAAATGAATAATAATAAAAATGTAATGCAGTTCTATCAACGACAGATGAATAGCACTGCGTTATTGCAAATTCTAGCTGAAACAGTGGTAATGGAGATACACTGCTGCAAAGTTTGTTTCCTATTCAGCACATACAGACTTTTTGTCAGTAGCTTTCCAACAGTGGATGCAAACGAGTTAATATCATTGACAATGAGCTACAAAAAAAATATTTTTTGTATGTAAAAAAAAAAAAAACGACTACAAGAGGATAGACATACTTGTTTATAAAAATAATTTACTCATTAATCATTTTGCATACACCATAAGAAAGTTATTGAGGGCAAACATCTGAATGTATGAAACTTTACTGCAGTTGCAGATACAGGGTAGCAGAGTGTGCAGGAGTTTATTTTAAAACTCTGAAGAATAGTGATATGAAATGTTGTTTTACCGGACATGGTGGCTGCAGATGCAGAATGTATTTGACTAACTCGGCTACCCTTCAAACTGCTCATGTTCTACCTTGAAACTGTTGTTGTCTTTACTTGTTCACAGCATAGACTAGCTGATATACTTGATGACTTGATGAATGTGTTAAATTTGGCAGATGCTGTACACTGCGGCACACAGCAGTGGTGGCTAGAGGTGCTGTCCTCCCGTCTTTGAAACGATACTTTCATTCGTTTAGATGCCAATTTATATATATATATATATATATATATATATATATATATATATATATATATATATATATATTATGAAGTATATATATATATATATATATATTACTTATTTTTATTTAAAATATAGCAAAAAAGCATAAACAAAATGAGAGGTTGCTGTTTTGTGACTAATGTTCCTTTAGTGTATAGTCAAAGAGTATAGAATCCCACATCAGTTCTCGGCATAGCAGCGCTCTACGATCGGCGGAAGTAATCAAGCATCCTTAAATTTCACCGGAAATACGTCATGCACCGCCGTGCATAGAGCCCATTGTTATGGGTGCGGGAAGCAGGAGAAGGCAGACGGGTGGTTAGGATCCAAATGCGGTTTATTTCAAAATAACAAATAGCCTAAGCAAAACACAAAGAATAGTCCACGAGGGGAAAAACTAACTCAAACACAAAAGAACACACAGCGGGTAGAACAGACAGCGAAACATCCACGAAGGGCAGGGTAAACCTCGAATACAAGGGGGACAGAGAGAGAACACTGGCATGAACAAGAAACGTCAACGTGCAACAATAACGAACCACAAAGGAAAGGGAAAAAAACAGGGTTTAAATAGACAGACACGGTAATAACAAAATCACGAACAGGTGCGGACAATAACGCTGTGACAGCGGTGATGAGGGCCGGAAAACATGGGAAATGTAGTTTATACACAGACAGTGAAACACGGGGCGGACAACAAGGAAAACGTGACATGGAATGTGGTAAGTGACATGTGAAACAGAAAACACGGGGCAGACAACACGGGATCGTAACAATAATGAAGAAGAAGAATAGGAAATAAATTATTCTTTAAAATAAAATTAAGGATATTAGCAAAATTAATAAGTAACTTCATAATATGTACTTGATTTGTACACTTCATTATAAGTAAAAATATGAAAAGATTTTAGAGGGCAGTCTTGGTAAATTCACCTTTCACTGTTTAGTAGTCACAGAACACAATGGGTGACCTTTAACAATTTGTGTCTAATAATTGTGACATTTTATCTAAATAAAATGTCAAAATTATTTGACACATTGTTAAAGGTCAACCATTGTTGAACCATTGGATTTTAAAGGACAAGGTAAATGACAAAAACAGGTTCTGCCATGTCATTAAAATATGAAAATCAATGTAGTCTGCTATAGTTAAATGCATCACCACCTTGTGATGTGTTTTTTTTTGTTTTATTGTTATTTTAAAATAACTATTAAAGGGCATATTTTTAGTTCTCACATTATGCTTATAACAACAATGGCATATTTTGTTTGAAGATGAAAGACTTGCTTTTGGGTCTTAACACCTTCCTTATGTCAGTCTAAGATCTGCTACAGGGAAGGCTCATGAATTCTCCATTTTAGCTTTCAGTCTAATTCAGTAATTTTACATTTTTGTGGCACTTAACCAGAATGTTTGCATAAATGTTTCTCAAAATGACCTGTCTAATAATCATATTAGTCTTTGGAGACAGTCTTATTATTTAGCCCTTTATTAGCTTACTATGCTCAAACATGGACTAAAATGCTTTAAAATTTAGATATTTAAATGAATTATCATAGACCACTGACACATGTTTGGCTAATGTTTACTAATACTGAAATGTGTCTAAAAAAATTATGGTTTTACCTCACAGACTGCAAAGGACAGACACTGCCTGAGTCTGAGCCAGCTGTCATCAAACCTGTGAACAGCCATAAACTGAGCTGTTCTTTTTCTGGGATTGATGTGGGAAATGCAGATCATTCATGGATAAGACAGTCTGAAGGGAAAGGGCTCGAGTGGCTCTCATATATTTCTGCTCCAAGTGGCAGTGACAAATATTACTCTAAAAACATTGAGGGACGGTTCACCATTTCCAGAGACAACAGTAAAATGCAGGTGTATCTGCACACTGCTGTTTATTACTGTGCTCGAAGAAACACAACACAAAAGAGACCTGTGTGCTCAGAACTGAATACTGAGAGCTCAGGATATTTTATATTTACATTTGACTGATTTCATCATCAACATCTGAACCCACATCATGCCTTATCAAAAAATATTAGGATAGGTAAAAGTATAAAAGTGGACAATCCCTCACTGATCAACATTAAAGCATGTACAAATACTCACCTGTGTAACCTCTATAATCCCTGTTCACACAAAAATAATTTTACTCAAAGTATGAGTAAAAGAAACTTCAACCATTACTGTAAAAGCATTACTGTTAAATCCATTTTCTTAACAACAACATAAAACACTCTGCACTTATTACAATTCCAGAAATTAACTAATATGGCTGCAGGACACACAGAACATAAACCTCTCTTTATATCCTCTAATAATTATAATACTTGACAATTTATGACAATAGCTTAAGTTTTCAGAATACTAGCTGAATGATCATGAATACCTGCTATAAACTGCATGAAAAGTTCAGAAAAGTAACCAGGATACACAAGCAAAGCTTAGTTTAGTATTTTGGGTGATTGCCGAACATTTTATACTTGATCTTTTTACCCCATGCAAATTAGCTTAATCTCTCCACCCCTCTGTGTATTTAAAAGAGATGTTGTTGTGTTGTTCATCTCACAAATAATTCAATCCACCTTCAGCATAAATCATGATCTCTTTACCTTTACTACTGCTTGTGGTAGCGATGACTTGTAAGTGTCTTTATCAGCAGCAGGTAATATTAAACACCAGTTCTGTAATTTCACTCCTCAATATGTTTTTTGTTTTGTTTTGTTTTCTCTCTGACAGGTGTGAAATGTAATATTGTCCTCACCCAGCAAGACTCTATACTTCTTCAGCCAGGACGCTCTTTTACTCTAACATGTAAGGTGTCTGGTTACTCTGTTACTGATGATAATTATGCAACAGCCTGGATACGGCAACCTGCAGGAAAAGCTCTAGAATGGATTACGCATATATGGGGAGGTGGAACTGTAAGAAAAAAAGAATCATTGGCAAACACGTTTAGCATCTCTAAAAGTGACTCTAGCAGCACAGTGACTCTTCAAGCACAAAGTCTACAGTCTGAGGATACGGCTGTGTATTACTGTGCCAGACAACCACAACACAAGCACTGTACATGAACTATTGTCTGTGAACATAATTATCATTCTAGATTGTATCATGCATTACTTATGTATTGATTCCTGAAATATTATTCTTAATGAAGCTAAATGATCTTTGATGAGTGAATTTTGCCCAACACTGAGCCAAAATATGAATGACATTTAAGATACCTTCAGCCATAAAACTGTTTTACAAACATGTATGTAAACTTGACCAACACAAATGTAATGCAGTTAAGGCTGTTCTTAACTCTTCACTGTCTATGTGAGCCCCTGTAAAGGTGTTACTTATGCAAAGCAAACAAATCTAGCCCATTATGAAAGCATTTCAGTTCACTGAAGCTGCACCTTCAAAATCTGATCTGTTCCTTAAATTTACCTAATTTATGACATGCAAATCCTCATCATCAACAAATGACTATAAGACTGTCAGTTTCCTCCAGTTCAGAGACAGTCGACAGACTGACATCAATTGATAATTACTACACCAAACAAAGATAAAAGCTGTGGATGTCCGTTCTGATCCTGAGATCAATCATGAGTCAAATACTATTCATTTTAATTGCCTCTTTGCCATGTGAGTTCATTTGGTCACATCAGTATGGAGGATCTCTTCATAACTGACTGTTATCAGACAAATATTTTCATAGTTCAGTTTGACTCTTGAAATTTGTTGTTCTCTTTTACAGATGTTCTTGGCATCTCTCTGACCTCGTCTCCTGCACAGATTAAAGCTCCTGGTGAATCAGTGAGGTTGTCCTGTCAGATCTCTGGATATTCACTCAGTGATTATGGCACAGCATGGATCAGACAGAATTCTGGAAAAGGCATGCAGTGGATCGGGATCATATGGGGTGGTGGATCAATAGACCTTGGAAATTCCTTCAAGAGTCGCTTCACTATATCCAGAGACACAAACCGTAATGAGCTTTTCTTAGACATCAGCAGTCTGCAGACTGAGGACACAGCTGTGTATTTCTGTGCAAAGACTGCCACAGTGGCTCATCTCAGTGTGAGAAACTGACAAAAACACATCTATAGATCATCCAAGTGTGCAAAACATTTACAGTTATCAACACACACCTTCTTCTCTACCAGCTCAGGATGATGTTTAGACATAGTAGAGAGTAAATTATTATTCTATATAATAGAGTACCTGAATAGAAAACAATTTTCTGTTAATTATTTGTAAAATAAGCAATCAAACTGTTCTGTTTCAAACAAAAAACTGTATTATTTTATATTATTAATACATTGCACAAAGTAGAATAATATATAGTGCTCCATTGCCTTCACATGAGGGAGTCAATGCAACATGATCACACGTGAAGTTTGGTCCATATTGAACAATTATGAGCATCAACTTGGAGTACCTTCCTTACATGCTGACCCACATTGCTCATAGTCTAAGAGATCATTAGAAAAGAAAAAAATCCTATTCAAGTGAACATGCTAATTCAATTCTATATAACACCTTTTCACTTCGCACATCCAATGAAATCATATTCAAGGTACAGAAATAACAGTTTATACAAGCAAACATTTTAACAATGGGGTCAAGGAGCACTTAGCCGAGTAGGATGGTCGTGGCCAGCCACCGTGATGGTTGGAAAGCATAAGCCACGCATCCAAGCTCCGGGCGAGGGGCACAAAAAAAACATTAAGAAACAAATATTTTTTAGTTGAACTATCCCTTAGAGGCATGACCTTCTGTAAAGCTTAGAAACAATGTGTATTGTGAAAAGCACTATTCAAATTTAAATTGGTTATTTATGAAAAAAAAAAAAACATCTTTGTTTGTGACATGTTTGTGGGGTACTTGAGAAAAGACCTGAAAAATAAGAAAATAAGTTTACTAGCAACTTTATAGCAATAAAGAAATGCAATGCCTATGTGTGTCCAGGGGTGGAAAGAGTACTGAAAAATCATACTCAAGTAGAAGTACTGTTATTTCCAAAAATATTTAGTATGAGTAGAGTAAAAGCAGCTTTCCTAAAAACTACTCAAGTAAGAGTAAATGAGTAGCTCATTTAAAAGTACTAATGAGTAGTGAGTATTGAGTACAGAGTTGCAAAACCTATGCACCATTTTAATAATATAAGTTGTTTGGAACAGGGGCTACATCATGCTTAAAAAGGAATAATTCACCCAAAAATGAAAATTCTCTCATCATTTACTCACCCTAATCCATGTGCCTCCAGTCGTTTAATCTATGTCTTCAGAAGCGATATGATAGATGTGGTGAGAAACAGATCAATATCTATTTCCTTTTTTACTAATTCTCCTCCTTGCCCAGTCAATCTCCACTTTAAATTTCACTTTCTTCTTGCATATAGCTACCTTCTGGGCAGAGAGAAGAAGTTCTAGCAAAAATTTACATAAATATTGATCTGTTTTCACCCACACCTGTCATATCAATTCTGAAGTCATGGATTAAAGCACTGGAGTTTTATATATTACTTTTATGCTGCTTTTATGTGCTCTTTGCAGCTTCAAAGTTTTGGTACCCCTTCACTTATATTGACCTACAAAGTTGAAATATTCTTCTAAAAATCTTAATTTGTGTTCTGAAGAAAGAAAGTCATAGACAGATGGCATGAGGGTGAGTAAATGATGAGAATTTTCCTTTTTGTTTGAATTATTTCTTTAAGTAGCACATGGGGGACCACATTGTCCTCCTTTTGAGATACAATGTTCAACACTGATTTAGTTCTTGTATCTTTTAAGTCCAGACATTTTTACGTTCTCATTCTAATGCATGATGCACAATTTTCTGAAGTTTGTGACTGGTGGAAATTTTTGCTGAAGTATTGCTCTGCAAATGTTGATACTAATCATAATTATAAATTATTTTATTATCTCTACTTTCCTGGTAATTTATTATACCAATTAACACACTCTCTATATCTGGGGTCAGTATTATTGAGTAGGCTATTATTAAAAAACGAACAATATTTAAAAATATATATATTATTAAAAATGTCACTGTTTTATTCTATTACATTAGTACTTTTAAAGCTACTCAAATTATTCAGCCAAAAGTAGTTTGGCTGAATAGTGGTTTTCTCGTTTCCTTGTTAATGTTGTTAGATTCATATCCTTTATGATAGTGCTAAATTCGGTTACATGTTCACTTCAAGTCCAACATTTTGATGCAAATACGCATTTTGTCCCACTGTTTAAATTCACTTTAGACATAAAACATGTGCGTTTACATTAAATCCTCATCAAGACGGGCATTGGTGGAATTATAAAGTTTATTTGACCATTTAGGCGCTAAACCGCATTGGCGCACAAATATTAGCCGCCTGTCAATCAAACAGCACGCAGCTACAGACGTCAGGAAATAAAAAGTCAGTATTTTCGATTTCATCTAGATCAGGGGTCGGGAACGTTTTTTTTTCTTCACTAAGGAGCCATTTTCGAAAGAGCCATAGCACAAATAATTTACTATTTTCAAAACCAAAGTTTTTCCATAAAATAAAATGATTATATTGCCCATAGACTACTCAAAAACAAACACATATGCAAAAATGATTGCAATATGGAACTGAGTACATGTGTTTATGCGGGTCTCCATAAAATTACTTAATTTTACAATTGTTCATGAAAAATGAAACTTCCATTTTGGGCTATGGTCAACCCCAGAGGTCGGTGAATATTTTTGCTTTATTAATTTTGCCTTAAATATTAAAGTAATTTATTGAAACACAAAAAACTTAAAATACATTTTTTTAATTCAAAATTGCACTTTAAATTAAACAAAAAATTTATTAAAATAAGGAAGTGATTAAAAAATCTTATATATAAGCACCTCCCTAAATCCAAACATTTCTCCAATCGCCCCATTTGCCATCACCCATGTATCACAACAGGTGAAAAATGACCAAAAGTAACAAATTAAGAACTAAAGACAATAATAATAATCATCATAAAAAATAAGCCTAATAAATTCCCTTGTGTTCCAAAAAATGCTGCCAAATGTGTGTTCTTATTGAATGTTATATATATGTTTATTGCGTTTTGTTAATACAGTTCCATTAGTACAGCAATACACCCATCTGCTGCTTAAAGAAAAGAAAACAAAATTTTAGGTTCAAGGTGAACATGTCTTGCATTACTTTATGATTTAATCACTTTCATCTTTGTTTGTTTAATACAAAGATACCTGTCTATATTATATTACTGGACCTGCAGAGTTGCGTTCACAATGTGTTAGAGTGAACTGTTCCGTGTAAATAAAGGGAAACTCACAGCACCTCAGGAGATGATCGGAGATCATGTTCAGCTTTCTCATAGATTACATTATTCTTCCAAACAGTTTTCAGTCGAATGAAACTGTCGAATGAAAAAAGAGTGATAACTCTTTACATGCGCTTGTTCAACGAGACTGGTTCCCACTGCACGCCTCTGAACAAACAGCGAATCAGACACAAGCATTGACAACTTATCTTTTATCTGTTATTAAAAATATAATAAAGTGTGTTTCTTCAAGCGCGTCTTTTTGACTGACAGCATTTCTTGTTGTGTGTCTCAACAGACCTCTTACAGGTCATCCACCACCTGTTGCGTGTAGATGAGCAAAATTACTAACGCAAGAAATACATTTGAACCAGGAGCTGGTGAACTGGATTTAGCCTCATCGCATTTTGCGGGTGGCGGGTGCTATATCACACCCTGGGTGCACATAAAAATAACGAACATTCATAAAATCGCTCTTAGAAAATGCTCTTAACAGCTAAGATCAATAGTTTTTGAAAAACAAATCCCAGAACTCTATGCATGTGCGTGTCTTGGAGAAGCACTTTCATTGCACTTGTGAACAGCAGAGCTCACTGCGCACATGTCAAATGAGACGCGCATGGGCAGCTTTTCTTTCATCTGTATAGATAATGTAAAATATAATCACGTTTCATCAAACGCGCATCTTTGTGTCTAATTTCTTGTAATATATCACTCTGAGAAGTCTTTCAGGTCGCCTTCCACAGTGGCTGGTACATCAGCAAAATACTCCACATGTCACATCAGCATTTGGCAGGTGTTCATTTCAAACCTTTTTCACCAGGAGTAGGCTGTATGACTATGACTGTATTCGGGAGAAAGGAAATCAAAACTGTCATTGACTTCAAGCTTTGCAATGGCACCCACACTTTCTGTTGGAAAATTATATCTAGAAAGTTTTAAACGATCATGTGTTGGTAAATGGTGAGACACCCAGAGAGCAACTTGATTTTTTAACAAAGAGCCACACGTGAGCCATAGGTTCCAACACCTGATCTAGATCAACCAACCAGTGGTGCTCTTGCTATCATGATTGATGTAATGAACACCCCTGTTCTAGATGTAGAAATATATAAGACTACTCAAAAGTTTGATTAAAGACATCTCACTTTTTCCCGATTAACTTCTAGAACATTTTATTGCCCTGCCCTATTGATAACATTGCATTAATCTCTCACAGCAGCCCAATAATCTCAGTGATAAATAGTTAAAAGGCTATGTTATAGACACACAGAATCTAGTAAGCAGATATATGAAATTTACCTCGATATGTTTCTTCAAATTAGAGGCAGGATTAATGCTGATATCTGGCTTGGGCAAGTTAAACTCACATGACACGGTGCAATTGGCCTTTTTCACTGAAAAAAGCCCTTTCAAGTGCGGCCAATTCTGTTCAGCTGTAAACTGTGCTTGAGTCATTCTCCACAGTTGGCACCAGATCTGCAGCTGCCATTCAAGTTTTTTAAATTTGACTATTTGACAGGAATCACGAGACTCTCCCTAGCCAATCATGTTGATAAATAAAATTAAAATTAGGGCAGGAAAATAGCGAACACAGATGGTGGGAAAATAGCGCAGTAAAAGTACAGTTACAGCACTTAAAATGTAGTAAAAAAAGTAAAAGTATAAAATGTTTAAACTGCTTAAAAAATTACAATTCTTGGGAAAAAGTAGTTAAAAGTAACGCGAGTATTTGTAATTCGTTACTTTACACCCCTGCTAGTGAGTAGGGTGACCATATGTCCTCTTTTTCCCGGCCATGTCCTCTTTATCGGACCTTAAAAAACCATCTGCATTTATAGCTCCACTTTTTCAAGCATGAAAATAAATATTGTATCTACATTATGATTTATCTTCATGTTTGCTGTGACAATGTAAGCAGGGCTCTTGAACAATCAGAATTATTAATGTGGCACTGTGGTAAAGTAAACTTTTATGACACTGACTGAGTCTGAGGCAGTGGTCATTAATCCTGGAGGATCTCATAGACTTACCTGTACAGCCTCTGGATTTAATGGCAACCAGCAACTGTCCTGGATCAGACAGGCCCCAGGAGGATGCTTGGAGTGGCTGGCATACATCTAATCTGGTAGTGGTTATATAGGCTACTTCTCTCAGTTTGTTCAGTTCACCATCTCCTGAGACAACAACAAGAAGCATCTTGGTTACTGTCGTAACCTCCGTTCCCTGATGGAGGGAACAAGACGTTGTGTCAATGAAGTGACACTAGGGGTCGCTCTTGAGAGCCCGAGAAACCTTCAGATCTTTGAGAAAAGGCCAATGAGAAGTAGGCGAATTGGCGATCTAAATTTGCATGCCACTCCCCCGAGCCACAAGGGTGACCAGCTCCCCGTCTTCCCTGACCTTTCACAGGACCTGTGCAAGTAGGCTCGCTGGGGGAAACGCGTATTTGCTCAGCCCCCAGGGCCAGCTGTGTGCCAGCGTGTTTGTGCCGAGGGGGGCTCCCTTCAGAGCATACAAGAGCGGGCAGTGGGAGGATTCTCAGGAGGCAAACAGGTCTACCTGTGCCTTGCCGAATCAACTCCATATCAGCTGGACCACCTGGAGGTGGAGTCTCCACTCTCCTCTGAGCATTACCTGCCGAGACAGAGTTCTGCTGTGACGTTGAGGTCGCAAGGGATGTGAGTGGCCCGCAGCGACCTAAGTCACTGCTGACTCCAAAGGAGGAGGTGGCGGGCAAGTAGTGACATACAGTGCGAGCGTAAACCACCTTGGCGATTTATGTGCGCTACCGTGGCCGTATTTTCCGTTCGGACTAGTACGTGCTTGCCCTGGATCAACGGCAATAGCCTCCGCAGGGCAAGCAGTACTGCCAGCAACTCGAGGCAGTACATGTGCCAACGCAGGCAAAGTGCTGTCCAGGAGCCGACAGCTGCATGCCCGTCGCACACGCGCCCAATCCTGTCTTCGAGGCGTCTGTCGTGACTAAGATATGCCTGGACACTTGCTGCATGGGGACTCCAGTCCGCAGGAATGCAAGGTCCGTCCAAGGGCTGAAGAGGTGGTGACAAGCGGGCGTGAGAGCCACACGGTGTGCGCTGCACCGCCATGCGTACCTCGGTACTCGGGTCTGGAGCCAGTGCTGTAGCGATCTCATATGCATCATCCCGAGCGGCGTGACCGCCGCCGAGGTTGCCATATGCCCCAGGAGCATCTGAAAGTATTTCAGTGGGACCGAAGTTTGCTGCCTGGATAAGTTCAGGCAGCTCAGCACCGACTGTGCATGCTCGGAAGTGAGGCACGCTATCATCTAACTCTGAACCGGGGAGAGCTTGCTCTTTTCCTAGTTGACACGAAGCCCTAAGTGCCTGAGGTGGTTGTGCAGGTCCCTGTGTGCACACAGTAACTATCAAGAGTGTGCTAGAATCAGCCAGTCATCAAGATAGTTAAGAATGCGAACACCCACTTCCCTTAGCGGGGCAAGGGCTGCCTCTGCAATCTTCGTAAAGACGCGAGGGGACAGGGACAAGCAGAAGGGGAGGACACGAACCATAGGAAGGGTCTATGTCGAGGTAAAATTGAGACATGGAAGTACGTGTCCTTCAGGTCTACTGCCGCGAACCAATCCTGATGCCATATGCACGTTAGGATGTGCTTTTTAGTCAGCATCTTGAATGGGAGTCTGTGCAAGGCCCGGTTCAGAACTCGCAGGTCCAGGATTGGCCGTAACCCACCGCCCTTCTTGGGAACAATGAAGTAGGGGCTGTAAAACCCCTGTCTCACCTCGGCTGGAGGACGGCGGCACTCTCGTCCTTCACTAAAGTGAAGAGCATAATTTCTCTAAAAAAATAAATCTTATTTGTGTTCCTGAATATAAATAAATTTGGTTAAGTATTTAAGTATTTGTGAAACAAGCAATCAAACTGTTCTGTTCCAAACTAAAACTGTGGTATATTATATGAATAATGCATTGCAAAATGTAGAATATTATATTGTAATAGTGAATCATTTTCTCCACAAGAGAGAGTCAATGCAACATGATCACATGAGAAGTCCATTATGACCAATTATGAGGATTTTTAGCAGTAACTCCTCCTTACAAGCTGACACACATCACTCTTAGTTTAAGAGGAGGGTGGGGGGTGGGAGTGCTAATTTAATTCAAAACTCCAACCAGTTATAATTTTACTATTTAAGATATCCCAAAACCTGAGCCAGTGGCAACTGTTATTTTCCACTTTGAGCATCTGAAAAGTTTAGGGCCTGTTATCTTTTTCAGAAATGTCAGTCACAGAGGCCAAAGCAGAGTTAAAAGACCACCTTACCATAATTAGTAATGACAGAAAACAAATTCAACTGTATATGTTAATTTTACTCCAACTATAAGATGTGTTTGCATACCTCTATGCAAATGATTTTGTAGGGTGGGACAGTGTCACTCAAATTCCTAAAACACAGTGCTATAAATGGAATCTTCATTGAGTGTTTGTGCCCAGCTGCAGTGTACAATTGTAAATATACTGTATTACTGTTCAGCTTCTTATTTTATTCATTTTTCAGTTTTGTAGTGGCCATGGAAATGCTACAGTATGGCGTTCTACTGATAATTATTTCATGTGAGAAACTCCCCTTTGTTCTGGAATATTACAATAGTCATCTTATTGTTCTAAATCATGTGACATTAATTTTCCATATTTTTCAGGTATCAGTGGTCAGTCATTGACGTCCTCCGATTCTGTAGTGAAAAAACCTGGAGAATCAGTCACTTTGTCCTGCACTGTGACTGGATTCTCAATGGGCAGCTACAACATGCACTGGATCCGTCAGAAACCAGGGAGAGGACTGGAGTGGATTGGGTACATTGACACTGGCACTAGTTCTTATTTTGCACAGTCTCTACAAGGACAGTTCTCCATCAGCAAAGACACCAGCACAAACAAGCTGTATTTAGAGGTGAAAAGCTTGAAAACTGAAGAGACGGCTGTTTATTACTGTGCAAGAGAGTCACAGTTAGACAAAAGACTACAAGTTTGCACAATAACTGTTCATGCAAGATATTTATGAGGGCCTCAGAGGAAATGAACTGCAAACTTCCCCTTTTTATGTTGTTTGAATAACTGAAAAATGTCCTCACAAGGAACTTCCCAAGGTCTGAGCTGGAAGTCTAAAGGACTTGGATTCAAACCCTGTAAGAGGTGATCCATGAGTCTCTTAAAACTCTTCCACCCAAAACACAAAACCTGCTGTACTGTACTCTAGTATTCTAAAATCACATTAGATCATAGATTTTCTACCCTGCTTTTATGAAGAAAAAAACCCATCTGTAATAGTGTTACGGTTGCAGGAGGAGGCAGACAAGGAGTTTGGATCTACGTGCGGGTTTATTGAACAAGGTGAAAATAAACAGACAGGAACAAATGAAACATCCACGGGGGGAAACTGAAACTAAAACATGGAGACTTCAAAGGGAACACGAACTGGTTGAACATGGCTGGAATGAACACGGGAAGACAGGCAACAGAGCAAACATCTGAACATGGGAAACATCAAGACAGTCAGAACAACGAACGACAAGGGAATGGAGGAACAAACAGGGTTTAAATACACAGACACAGGATGATCACAAACGACAATCAGGTGTGAACAATGACAGAGTTCTGAAGACCGGGAAACATGGTGACTATTCTGTCCTGGCAGTTGTGTTCTTTACAAAGCTCTGACAGATAGTTAACAGGAATGAAGCTTCGTCTTTGTTTGTATTGATGCAATGAACACTTTAATGCACTCCACTTCACTATATCTTTTCTTGTAAAACTGAAAGAAACATAAACAAAAACACAAATTACTGAGTAATTCACAAATTTAGATATTTTCACATTCACGTGCATTCATGTACACATTTGAATAACTGAACAAACAACCCGTCATTATTTACTTTGATTTGAATTTAACAATATGCATTTGCATAAAGAAAAGATTACAAAAACCTTCGCAGAAATGCTACACATTAGCTAATCCAAACTTTCTTAACAGACCATCGATCAATTAACATTTCACTAAAGGTTCAGCTTTCAAGTAAACTTGTACATAAGAACACTACACTTGTTTAAGCACAACAATTATAACATATGGTCGTATCTACTCCAAGGATTGGACCGTTGAAAATGACGATGTGCACCAGAACACAGACAGATAACTTTTTTACAGACTTCCTGTTTCAGTTCTATAAACAGGTGCAGTAACATTTTACACCACTAGATGTCACAGTTGAACCATATACTCAAATCAAGGACAGCTCAACAAAACTGACACACGATTAAGCCCTATACAGAACACTCCCCGCCTGGTATAGTTATACCACTATACATTCTTATTACTTGACAGAAGCAATACTGTGTCACAGACAGGCCTTAAGTATTCCCTAATAATTCCCTGCTTAGCAGTCTTTACCATAACTTTTCCATCTTCTGAGGTCATGGTCTTTGTAACGAGACCAATAGGCCATTCATTGCGCTTAGCTTCTCCATCTTTCAACAAGACAACGTCTCCGTCCTGAATGTTATCTCTCTCCACTGTCCACTTCCTCCTATGTTGTAATGTGGCCAAGTACTCCTGCTTCCATCTTTTCCAGAATGAATCTGCCAGCATTTGAACTTGGCGCCATTGACTTTTGTGCAGATGATCCAGCTCAAAATTTCCTAAAGGAGCTGGAACAACACTTGCTTTTTGAGTTAATAGCATCGCTAGTGAGAGGACTTGAGGCATGTCTGCATCTGTTGAGATTGGGGTTAAAGGTCGAGAGTTCATAATGGCCATGACTTCTGCCATTAATGTCGTTAAGACCTCATGCGTGAGCTTTGTGGAGTTCTTCATCAAGAGAGCGTCAAAAATACGCCTTGCAACTCCAATCATTCTTTCCCACGCTCCTCCCATGTGAGAGGAGTGTGGAGCATTGAATGTCCAAGTGCAGCCTTGGTTCTGTAAAAAAACCTTTAACTCCGGGTCAGCACTGTTGATCTGCAGTTCTTTAACTGCTCCAACAAAGTTTGTGCCTCTATCAGAACGAAAATGCTTAACAGGACCCTTGATGGCCAAGAAACGTCGCAAAGCATTGATGAAGCTTGACGCTGATAGAGATTCTATGACCTCCAAGTGAACTGCTCTGGTACTCAAGCAACTAAATATGACAACCCAATGCTTGTTCTCAGAACTGTAACCCCTCATTCTACTTGTCACCACAGCGAAAGGTCCAAAGACATCAAGACCTGTGTGAGTAAATGGCGGGTCTACTGAAATCCTGTCTGAAGGCAAAGCTGACGTCTTCTGACTCTCCATACTTCCCCTCAATTTCTTACACAACACACATTTGTGGATTACATTTAAGATGAGTCTTTTGCCTCTGATGATCCACAATCCAGCATTGTGTATCACACCCTCAGTAAAATGGCGACCTTGGTGAGCCACTTGATCATGGTAATGCTTAATTAGCAGATTAACTACATGATGATTAGGTGGAAGAATCATGGGATGCTTTTCTGAATCTGAGAGATCAGCAGCATGGATACGACCAGCAACTCTTAGCAGACCTTCATTGTCTACAAAAGGGTCAAGTTTTAGAAGAGTGCTATGTTGCAACACTTTTCCGTTCTTAGTCAAGCTCTCAAATTCTTCCTTATACATCTCTCGTTGTACAGTCTTAATGATAGTTAACTTGGCTTGTGAGAGTTCTGTGTCTGACGTTTTGTTACACCAGTGCCATTTCCGACAAAGACTCTTGGGTAGAGATTTAGAAAAGGACTTTGCAATGTGGATAAGTGTGGTAACAGCTCTTACTAGGGATCTCCAGCTTAAAAACCGCTGAAACCTTCCTGAGCAGAGTGACTGCATGGTGATACTGGTTACCAGTGCAGTCACTTGGGGGCGAATCTCCACATCCTCTTCTGCCTGTACAAGTCCATATGATTCCTCAACATCACACCTTGTAGAGTTACACTGCCTGAGGAACTCTGGACCAGAAAACCAGTTGGTAAGGGGTAAGTGAGTTGCTGACACAAATCTGGTAGCATGATCTGCTGGGTTCTGTTCAGAACAGATATAATGCCATTGACTGGGCTCCGTAGATTTTCGTATGCGTGCGACCCTATTAGCCACATACATGTAGAATCTCCTTGTGGCATTATTAATGTAACCAAGAACTACGTGACTGTCTGTATAGAAATTGATGTCACATAGCTCTGTATCTATTTCTCCTCTTATAAATTCCATCAGTTCCACAGTGAGTACTGCCGCGCACAGTTCCAAACGAGGAATGGTGTGAGCAGGAAAGGCTCCCATTTTCCCATTACAAATCCTATGTGGGGCTGTCCGTCTGTGTCAGTTACTCGTAGATATGCTACTGCAGCAATAGCCAGAGTAGAGGCATCTGAAAAAACACATAATTCCCTACGTTGGGCTCTAGAGAATGAGGTGGAAACATAATGCCTTGGGATTTGCAGTAACTCGAGTTCTGCTAAAGATGAAGTCCATGCCTTCCATTGGACTTCTTTGTCTGATGGAAGACGAGCATCCCAGTCCTGTTGTATGGTCGAGAGCTCTCTCACTAAAGCTTTGCCTTGCATGGTAACTGGACAGACAAGACCGAGAGGATCATATAAACTGTTCACTGTAGAAAGTGTTCCTCTTCGGGTGAAAGGCTTGAGATCCTTAGAAACTTTGAATGTAAAACTATCTTTCTTGAGGTTCCAGCTTATACCAAGACTACGTTGAAGAGGCAGTGGGTCAATGTTTAGATCCAAGTCCTTCAGATCTTTAGCTCTCTCTTCAGATGGAAAAGCTTTCATTACCAAAGCACTGTTGGAGGCTACCTTATGAAGCTTCAAGTTTGACTCTGATAACATTAACTGAGTGCGTTTTAAGAGATCAACAGCTTCTTCTGAGGAGACAGATGTAATGCCGTCATCAACATAGAAATTGCGCAATGTTTGGCATCTGCACCATATTCTGCTTCACCCATTTCAGCTGCTCGTCTCAAGGCATATATGGCAACTGCTGGAGAGGGACTGTTGCCAAACACATGTACAGTCATTCTATAATCAATTATCTCCTTCTCTGCACAATTATCTTTGTACCTTAAGAAGCGCAGATAGTTGTGATGCTGCTCTTTCACCTTAAAGCAATAGAACATTTGTTCTATATCTGCCATTACAGCTATCTTCTCTCTGCGAAAGCGCAACAAGACACCCAAAAGTGCATTGTTAATCTCTGCTTAGCTTGTTCTCTATTGTTTGGAAGCTGGCTTCGGGGAACGCGGAATGGAAGTGGTGCTACCCAATGGTTCTCTTCATTAATGTATACCTCCCTATCCATGATG
The DNA here is from genome assembly GCF_025860055.1 of Xyrauchen texanus. Lineage (NCBI taxonomy): Eukaryota > Metazoa > Chordata > Actinopteri > Cypriniformes > Catostomidae > Xyrauchen > Xyrauchen texanus. Next base: position 25,214,186 of record NC_068287.1, read on the forward strand.
TCGAGAAAAGCTTTATCTTCCATGGATAAGGCAGTTTTATCATCATCTGAAGTTCTGAAGAAAACATTGTCTTCCAAACCACTTGTGTAGTTTTCACAAGACTTTGCACATTTCTGAATACATGGTGGAGAGGGTAGGTAATGTGAAAGAGGCGAATCACATAGCTCTTTGACGTTGATGCCTTTTGTACATGGGGAGAAGTATGAAGTTCGTCCATTTGGAAGTATGTTAGTTTTGTAAGCGTTTACACTGCACTGCCGGTGAATTCCATCAAGGCAAACTTCTCCTACAATCACCCAGCCTAAATCTAATCGCTGCGCATAGGGTGTGTTGTGTGGTCCATTGTGTTGTTCACGCACTTTGTGCACACTAAGAACATCTCGTCCCAGGAGGAGAAGGATGGGAGCACTATGATCTAAAGGCGGGATTTTATCTGCCACAGTCATGAGGTGAGGGAAATGCAGTGCTATTTCTGGCGTAGGAATTTCCGCTCTGTCGTCTGGTATTGTGTTACATTCTATCAGAGTTGGAAGTGCTACTGTAGTTTCCCCATCAAGTGTTTCGACCATGAAGCCACTCACTTTCCTCCCCGCCGTCTCCACTATGCCTGAGCATGTCCGTAGCGTGTAGGGAGATAAACTGCCATCAATGTTGAACAGACCAAAAAATTGTGACTTCACCAATAATCTATTACTCTGTTCGTCCAAAACAGCATAAATGCATTTGGCCTTGGCTGATTGGAAGGATAGACATTTACAAGGCAAATCTTTGAACATGATTTGGGCTGATTTGATTCACCACAGAACTCGGTACACTTATTAATGACTTCCCGAGCACTCTCCATAGTTGCTTCTTTGCTTTTCTCTGCTGCTATTGCAGTCACACTAATAGACCACGGAGCAGGACCAGGATGTGTGGCTGCAATATGTTCATCACTGTCACATTCCTTGCATTTAATAAGTGCTTTGCAGTCCTTTGCAACATGCTTGGTGGAAGCACAACATCTAAAACAGATGGACTTTTCTTTTAAATATACTTTCCGATCATCAAGGTCCTGAATGCACGACACTTGTGTAAGGGATGTGGCTTACCGTGAATGGGGCAGAATTTGTCAGGATCAATGTCCTTATCTGAGTTACTGCTCTGAACTGCTGGTCTTGCAGCTGCTACTTCAGTTTTCTTTACAAAGACAGAAGTTTTGTTATTGAACCTGACTGTTCTGTCAAGTTTCATATTGTTTGAGAAGCTAGTTGCAGCAAATGTGAAGCTTGGATAATTTCTGGTTCTGGTTCTTCGTTGAGTTTGTTTGCAAACTCAACGAAGAAGCTGAACGGGGGAAAGCATACATTGTAGTCCTCTTTATACCTGGAACCTTGTGTAATCCATTTGTCCTGGAGACCGTATGGGAGATTTTCAACAATGGGATTGACTCCCCGTGCTGTGTCAAGATAAGCCAATCCAGGTAAAAGACCATTCTCTTTTGCAGACTCCAACTCCAGCAGCAGATCTCCTAAGTCTCTAAGACGATGAGTGTCTTTGATTGTGATGCATGGAAAATTCTCAAGTCGTTTTAACATAGCCTCTTCGATGACTTCGGGACATCCGTAGCAATCCTCCAGGCTACGCCATATCATTCGTACTCCTTCGGAAGGATTATTGACATGGACTGAATTAATTCGTTTTGCATGATTTGCTGATTCAGGACATAGCCATCTGATGAGAAGATCGATCTCTTCTCTAAAGGTCAGATTGAGTTCACTTGAAGGGACGATTTCCATGCCCAATAATTTTCCGGGCGATCGTCGAATCGGATTAAACCTGAACTCACCATCTCCTTTCTCAGCAAATACGTGGTGAAGTCATTAACTTGTAGAGGTGCAGGATTAAAGCTTCTTGGAGGGACGTGTGAGAATGGGACAGATTCGTGCTTCTTCTGTGCTGACTTGTTTTGACTGCTTACATCATCAGCTCTGTAAAGTGAATCAACTTTAACATCTGAAGGAAGAGACTGAAGGTGATGTTTAATTGTGCATCTCTGACTCATGGGAACGGTCTTTGTGTATGACCCCCCCTTGCCTGCAGGAGGGTAATTTTGAATTGAACCTTCAGCAATGCTTCGAGTAATATAACTTGAATCTCCACATGAAGATTGGGATTTAGGAATTTGCTGGCGAGTATTTTGTACCCGAGAGTGTTTCTGCACATACTCTCGGGTGCGTTCAGCTCTGTCTGACCTGCATGAGTCCTTTTCTAACTTAACACTCAAATCATCTTCCATATTAGCTGCAGCTTCATAAACCTCAGCTTCTGTGGTTGCTGCCACAGCCTCCTTTAATTGTAATACATACAAGTCAGCTTCAACTTCTGCTTTTCTACGTGCCGTTTCAGCTAGCGTTTTCTGTTGCTGATCCTCTATTTGAGCCTTTTCTCTCAACATTACAGCTTCCCTCTCTGCATAAGAAGCTTTTACTTTGTATGCTGCTGCTTTCGCTCTTGCATTGGTTGCAGCAGCACTAGCTGAAGACCTGCTAGATCGACATGATTTGCTCGAATGCGATTTTGTCTCTAGCTCTTGGCTAATTTCTTCTGTTTGTTTCTCCATGTTGATTAACATCTCCACACACGATTAAGCCCTATAGACCCTTTTACTGTTTGTACACAATGATGACGTGGCAACGTATGCGTGCGCATATTGGCAACGGATTAAGCAACACAGACAGAGAAAGTTATTTCAAAAAGTTGACTTTATCAAATGGTATCCAGCTACCAGATCCGTGTACTATAGTGGAGTGGATAGAAGACGTTAGCAGATGGCCAAATATACAGTGGCCAGATATATATACGTATTTAGTTGAGAAACCGAGCGTGTACACCCGAGAGAAATTACGAGCATATAAATCACTGGATGCTTATGAATACGTTGTCTGTGGTCATGTACAGAATGTCAAATACCATGACATAGACTCAGAGTTTTGTGTGTTGAAATCAGAAATTCTTCCTAGTCAAAGACAAGGACACAAGACAACGATGTATGAGGCTTGGGTTATTATCAACCAACGAGAGAACTACGTCCTCACGGCGAATTGCACCTGTATGGCGGGGTAAGTAGGCTATTATTTGGTGTTGTGGGCTTGTAGTTGACATACAAAGATGAATTATGCTTCAGTGTTACTGTCCTTTCAGGTTTAACTTAGGCTTAACCTACTCTCCTTTACATATTTTCATATGTTCTCATAACAAGGGTTTGAAACTACAATTTTCACGAAATACACAGTGCCAACAGTGTTCAAAATGTCAGCAGCCAGCCAATATCATTCAGTTACATTCAAAACCTGTTTAGGCTTAGGTCGTATACACGCGTAGTAAGTCAGATGTTTACTTCATAGTCCGAGACGAAATTTGGCTGAAAGCAAATGTTACTTTCAAGCCCTGTTCATAACATTATTGATCAGCCAGTAAGTTTATTAAGTTTTTGTGAAATTTCAGGCTTGGGTCATGCTGTCAGACCAGCTCCATTGAGGGAAATCAGCTTCCACAAACCAAAGAGGCTAGACAGGCAGCTTCAAGCACCTTTAACATCTGCTAGGAAAAATAGTATCACACCCAGAGGCATGTAATAGTTGACAGCCTAGATAAGCTTCCTATTGCCATAGTGTTTTGACACCATAATGTAGCATGAGAAAGGTGTAACTTGGTGATCCAGAGATGAAAATGCCTACAGACACAGTTTAATTTTTATCACTATAATTTATGTTGGTTTGAATAGGTCTGCGTTTGACTTCAGGTTACTTATTTTTTAGAAATTACATTTGTTTGTTGTATATTGTACATCTGTGTGTTTAAAGCTCTGATGTGAACATTATGCAGCACAGTAACTGTGTCTTTTTGTTGCTCTATTATCAGTGTTGACAGATGATGACATCCGGGAACTGCAGGTTGTGGACCCCTGTGCTGCAGTGCTGACAAGCCTGGAAAATAGTGACACAGACACTGCATCATCTGACACTGATTCAGAGGAGCATCCTGACTTACCTGAGCCATTGACTGCTTTATTTGATGTAACACTCAGGGAACTCTCACCACAGGAAATGCAGGTGAAATGTGAGGATACATTTCACAGATTTAAAACTACACTACTACAACCTCATCAATGTGAGAAACTGGAATTTGTGACACGGCAACAGTCAAAGTCAAAGGACTGGTACACCTATAGGGCTGGTCGAATCACAAGCACTAAATTACACCAATCGACCACAACTGACAAGATCAGCAAAACATACCTAAACGATATAATGCAGTATAAAAGAACAGAATTAAATGTCCCATCTGTGCTCTGGGGTAAGAACATGGAGGAAACGGCAAGACAAGCCTACACTGCATATATGTCCCAAAGCCATCCAAATTTCAGCGTCAGCTCATGTGGCTTAGTAGTGAAACCTTCTGAGCCACACCTTGGATCATCACCAGATAGGATAGCAAGATGTACCTGCTGTGGCAAAGGGGTGGTAGAGATCAAGTGTCCCTACAAATACAGCGATAGCCTTCAAGGATGTACAAAAGATGAGCAGTTTTGTCTGGACAAGTCATTCGCATTGAAGCATTCACACACATACTACTATCAATGTCAACTTCACATGTTTGTGTGTGATGTTAAATATTGTGACTTTGTGCTGTGGTCCAAGAAGGAGTTCATTGTGCAACGTATCCTAAGAAATGAAGAGTTTTTGAAGGAGGCTTTGCCAAAAGCACAAGACTTCTTTATCTCGAGTGTGTTGCCTGAACTACTGACAAGAAGACATGACCCTGTCTTGGTATCACAGAGAGCCTGCAAATACTGTGAAAGGCCAGATTTTGGAAAAATTATCATCTGTTTCAAATGCAGCAACCACGTTCACTACACCTGTGCACACATAAAATGGAAGCCAGCAACATGGTTATGTAGGGAATGTCTGAGAGTTGATGTTTGAATGATTAAATTTAGGACTGGGAAATGTTCTGTATTGTGTTATGAATCTGGTCCATATTACCCAGACCTACATTTATTGTTTTCCTTAATTTTTTCCCTACATTCATTCTTTTCCATCATTCTTTCCTACATTTATTCTTATTCTTCACCCAGACCTAAATTTATCCTTTTCCTTACATTTTATGTTGTTGTTATTGATTGCTGTGTGTTGACGCACTTCTGTTTAAAGTTTTATTTTGTAATGCTATAGTACTTTAATAGTAACTATGTTGCTTGCATACATTGCAATTAAACTACTAATAACAATTACAAATTAAATTGAAAAGCACTGTGAATTGTTGAGATAATCTTGGGGAAGTACATTATACACACCAGTGGCAGCCAATGTTGGGAGGTTTATTATAATGCATTATGTTTCATGTACAGTAAATAGGTTTTACAAATGTAAATCACGTTAAAACTAATACATGGTAATCTGTTACATATTTGGAAACAACACTCTTACAGAGGTTTGTGAGGGCACCACATACAGTCACAACATCGTCTAGCATGTTAACCTGCGACACTGGAATAACTGTTTGCAAAATCTTAAAGTTTTTCCACCGACCAATAACTCGCTCCACATGGATTCTCACACGAGAAAGTTGTCTAGATGTGTCAACTTCCTGTGCAGAAAGCTGCTTTTTTCCTTTTGTGAAATACGAAGGGTTGCACCATAAGCTGCAAGCTCGTCTCTGATGAGAAATCCCCTGTCGGCTAAAACCTCATCCCTAGGCTCCAAAAGTTCTAAGAAACCTGACTCTTTTGTGATCTGCTTGTCTGAAACCCGTCCACCCCACCCAGGAGATAGAAATGAAATTGCACCAGCTGGAGTGATGCCGATTAAATATTTAATTGTGTTGTTGTGTTTATAATTTGACCATGTCTGGGCCCTAGCAGTCAGATTACTGGGTCTAACTATGAAAATTTCTGTGCAGTCTATTATGCACCGGCAGTTTTTAAAGTTCCGCTTGAATGTTTTTGGCATATTTTTAAGTATTGCGCCCTTACTTGGCCATTTAATGAGTGGCTTAAGGACCAAGGCCATACCAGGGACCCAGCTCCGCAAAATATTTGAAATTGTGGTTTTTGATACTTTAAATCTACAGTCCCTGACAAAAGTCTTATCTATTTTGTAGAAACACCTGCTATTAACCTGACTTTTAATTAATCAATTGGTGTTAGAAATAGCTCATATGAAAAGCTAAAACCCTCCCAAATGATGATTAATGCACTGAAATAAATTAATTTCACTGAAAAAAGATTTATCATTTAAACAAGACAGAAAGGTCAAATTTTGTCAAGACAAAAGTTTTGTCGCCTATACAGAAATTGAACAAATTTACTGCAAATACAAAAATATGTCAGCAAATTAAGTAGTGGTGCTGTGAGATCCAAATTGAATATCTTGTATGACTTCCATGAGCTTGAAGGACTGCATCCATGCGGTTTGGCAAGGATTCATACAATTTATTGATGAAGTCATCAGGAATAGCAAAGAAAGCAGTCTTGCATGCCTCCCAGATTTCATCAATATTCTTTGGTTTCGTCTTCCATGCTTCCTCTTTCATCCTACCCCGCATATGCTCAATGATGTTCATGTCTGGTGACTGGGCTGGCCAATCCTGGAGCATCTTGATCTTCTTCGCCTTGAGGAACTTTGATGTGGAGATGGAATTATGCGATGGAGCACCATCCTGCTGCAGAATTTGGCCTCTTTTATGGTTGGGAATATAAGAGGTAGCTAAGATTTCTTGGTATTTTAGACCATTGATGTTGCCACCCTGTAGATCTCTCGCACACCCCCATACTGAATGTAACCCCAGACCATGATTTTTCCGCCACCAAACTACGGGGCAGTGGTGGCTCAGTGGTTGAGGCTCAGGATTACTGACCAGAAGGTCGGGGGTTCAAGCCCCAGCACCACCAAGATGCCACTGTTGGGCCCTTGAGCAAGGCCCTTGACTCCAGGTTGCTCCAGGGGGATTGTCCCTGCAATAAGTGCACTGTAAGTCGCTTTGGATAAAAGCGTCTGCCAAATGCATAAATGTAAATGCAAACTTCACTGTTTTCTGGGTGAATCTCGGATCCATGCGGGCTCCAGTAGGTCTCCTGCAATATTTGCGGTGACTGTGGTGTAATTCAACAGAAGATTCATCTGAAAAATCCACCTTCTTCCACTTTTCCAGCGTCCATCCTTTTAGCAGGCTGTGGGCCTTGGCAAATGCCACACGGTTTTTCAATTGTCTTTTGTTTAGTGCTGGCTTCTGGGCACTGATTCGACCATGGAGGCCATTTCGAGACAGAATCCGACAAACTGTTCTGGTTGACACAGGGACTTCAGGTGACCAGGTCTCGTGGAGCTCTGCTGCAGTGGAAAATGGGCTGGCCTTGGATTTTCGAGCCAACAAACGGTCCTCTCGAGCAGTTGTCTTGCGGGGTCTGCCTAACCTGGGCTTGTCAAAAATGTCTCCAGTGTCTTCAGATGTTTTTTTTATCCTCTGTACTTGACGCTGAGACACATTGAAGGTGTCTGCCACATCAGCAGTGGATCTGGTCTTCAGCCTCTTGATAATCAAAACTTTAGTCTCAGGGTGAATCTTAGGCATGTTTGCAGAGGTCTAGTTGCAGTTGATGTGAAGGTCTAGTGTACTGGTGTTGTTTTTATACACACCTGAGACATAATTGATCCATTATTAGTCACAGGTGAAGCTCATATGACAAGGCGACAACACTTATGTCTTTGCAAAAATTGACTCAATGGGCTTTACCAAGCTGTGAATTTTAGAATACTTTTTAACAGTTTCGTTTTGCACTGAAACATTATTACAAAAGCTGTTGGGATTAAAATGAGCCATTTCTTGTAAAAAAAATCTTGATTAGAAATATATTTCAGCGGCACTTCAAGTCAATTTATACACAAGCGACAAGACTTTTGTCAGGGACTGTATATGCCAAGTCAGTATTACATAGACCCAACCTTAATTTCATCAATATAACCAACAGGTGGTCTTCTAGTGTACGTTTTTGGATAATTCTTTCTAAGCTGTGTAGCGAATCAGCTCTATATTCTTCCACCATTAGGTAGCGAATCAGCTCTATGAAATATTAATAATCAATCATAACTTGTTATAATCGATTATGAATATTTGGATCAGTTAATCGGGTTAACTTGATGTAGCTACATTAACATTACAACCAAATGCTCGGTTCATCCCGTGAACACTCAATATTTGTTATTAATTAATTCATTAATAGAAATGTACATTTCCGGGGCAAGGGAAATGTCTTTCTTACTAAGTATTAAGAGCAAGTAGTCAAAATCTATGATTAGTGACTTTAGATATGAGCTTGAGACACAGACAACTATACATGTGACATGAACAAGACTTTATTAACTAGACTAAACATTTAAACTACTCTAACATACATATACATACATTCATACAGTTTACCAAGGGAAAGAGGGCTGAAGCAGAATACAGGAAGGCAAGAAGTTATAGCATTGTTTGAAGTTCAGCAGATCAACAGCCTGAGCAAACCATCATATTAGTTCTGACACGCCCTTTTTAGAAAGGGGTTAAGGATACTTAATGTATCAAATAATGAGACTAAGTTTGATACTTGCATGTCCCATTTGAATTAAACTGTCCTGATGCAATTTGTTGAGGCTCCAGTTGATCTTTGATGATGTTGTCTTGATGAGAGAGAACCAGTGAGAGTCAGAGACAAGGCCGTAGCCTGGCACACGCTTGGGAGTCCTTGGGGCCGTCTAGTTTGGCATCATTCAGCGAGAGAGTGAGAGAGCACAAGGCTCAGAGGGCAAGAGAGGCAGGAAGCAAGAGAGGCTAAGAGTGAGCGAGGAAGATAAGAGAGAACGAGGAAGTGGGCGCAGCAATTTTATACCCTCAGGAAACAGGTCCCACCTCTCATTGGCTCGACCAATAAGAAGGGTTTGAGTTCTAGGCGGGAATTTGGTTTATTGCTCTTTGTTGTAAAATTGCCCATTGCATGTCCAAGAAAGAAAATAGGAAATATACTTGTAATACTAATATGTTGTTGTTATCGACATATCATGTACACAGTCATTTCAATCTTCAAAATACCAAGTTATAGAGACCAAATATGCCACACATATGATTTTGGTTAACCATAGTATGCAAAGTCTGAAACATTAACCCATTAGTTTGCAAGAAAACATAGATCAAGCACATTTAAGGGAAAATGTGAGATGGCACATTAGATACATGTCAATATTTATCACATGGATATATAGAATATATATATATAGGATTAACAGGGTTCATTTCTCTTTCTCAGTAAGAGAATGAAGTGAGGGTCAGCACTTCTCTGAACATTCCTTTGGAGGTCGTAAAGTCTCCCTTACTCTGGGCATGAGAGAGTTCCTTTGTCAAAGCTCATTTGCATGTTTATGACAGTAAGAGATTTTGGGCTGAATGACTCAAAAGATAGTAAAACATCATGTAATATCATTCTACAGAGATCTTATATTCGAATTCAGCTCGGACAAATCGTAAGGTTTAATTTGATACCAAGAAACATGTGTTTAGTACACTTAGAAAGGGAATATACACTGAGGCTATTAAATATGAGGCCTCAGAGTTTAAAACACACAACGAAACAGTTCTAACGAGTTTGATATACCTCAGAAATACACAACATACAGGGATTACACGTATTTCATTAGCAATATGCAGTTCTGTGTTTAACTGAAAAACACACACACACACATTGTTACGTTCAAAGTTTCCCCCTTCCTGTCCACACGATAAGCACGTGGTGAGCATGCGGATGTCACATGCGGTTCTCTGTCAATAGTTCATTGTCTCTTTGTCAATACATTTATTGTGCTTGTGGAGACTGGTTGGCGCTATTTCAGTAATTAGGGGAGTTTTTAACAGTAAGTTCTTGTTTGTTCGTGAATCTGTTAAGGCCACTGATCCTCCGCCATACCTTACAGCTGCCTGTTATTTTTGTAACTAGCCACTCAAAAAGCACAGAGGTCAGTCCGGTGAGAAAAAACAATTGTCCAATGTTGCACTTAACAGTTGTGTAGGAAAATGTAGATTTATGCAGCTCCTCTTTCAGCTTTACATTTTCTGCTTGTAGTGCCTCAAACTTCTGACACAGGTGTACATAGTCCTCCTGAAGCTGACAGTGTCTCCGGTTCAGGTCATCATATTCCCTCTTTGTAACTGGGATGTCGTCTTCAGCTTTAATAAAGAAAAGTGAAAAATTAGCATGTGCTGCAACCAATGCAGACAATTTCACAATTGGGGGTTCTCACACATTTTAGCAATGATTTTTCAAAACTTTTCCATGATAGAAGAGAAGATACTTTATTGATCACAGGGCGAGATTTTTCGTCTGCATTTGACTCATCCAGGGGCCTGTGTACTCATATACAGATATGCAATTAGAGCAGTATGCCTGGCAGGAGCACACACACACCCTGACAATCAATCAGTTAAGATGAAATATATTCATACCTGGACAATGATCCATGCTGCATTCTTGTTTCAGAGTTTTAGAAGAAACACATAGATTTGCTGCCGTTATAGGTCTATCATCTCTCCTCCTTTTCCTATGGTACCTACAATAAAAACAGCAGAAATGTACAGTTCCCTTTCGAGAGGTCTCTCCTATTGCGTAAGTAGCTTACACTATGGGAAAACTCAGTTTCTCGAGAAATATTGAAGTCTTTATGTAAAACACATTGCAGCTGCACAGCAGACAGCAATGAGCGAGGCAGCTCGGTCATTGGCTGTGTTGCGGCAACTTGCTCGAACCAATGACAGGGCGACTCTGAACACGTGACCAATGAGCGCGCTTCGCACCCGCTCGCTCAGAGTCCGCCAAGATGGGCGTGGCTAAGGCTATATATTAGGCGCCCCGTCATGAGAGTTCTTTAGGTTCAATCGACTGAAGCGACTGACCAAGCACAAGCACGGCAGCTTACGCAATACTCGTTCCCTCCTCTCAGGGAACCGAGGTTACATTAGTAACCGAGTCGTTCCCTTTTGAGAGGTCTCTCCTATTGCGTAAGTAGCTTACGCTATGGGAACACCATGCAAAACGCCGTGCGTGCTGACTTCGCTCTATAAAGCCAGAGGCAGATGCCTGAGCCTTAAAGCAAAGTGATTATTCAATGAGCCGGCCAACGGCGAGCTATATAATGGGATAATACAGAGCCCCAAGGTGGCCCATGGTGGGGTGCTCATTGTAAAAACACACGCACATATCTTATGTACTGATTTTTCTATTTACTGATATGCATAAAAAATTCCTAAATCAGTCAGAGACGGACCTTATAAGGGAGGAGATAATGCTCAGCATATATGTACTCCAGTCCATACTACAGTCAGGCTGATAGAATGTTGGAATGCAATGAGGGGACCTGTAGGTTATAAAACCTGATAAATGTCGAAGGCGAGACCCAGCCTGCCACCGCACAAATATCCTCAATGGGTATCCCACTCGACCACGCCCACGAGGAGGCCATGCTCCTCGTAGAGTGAGCTCTGACGCCTAAGGGGCATTGAAGGCCCTTGGCTTCATAAGCCAGCTCTATAGCATCTACTATCCAGCGCGATATTCTTTGCTTTGAAACTGCGAGACCTTTAGTGCGGCCGCCAAAGCATACGAATAATTGTTCCGTCTGTTTGAACGGGGCAGAACGTTCCAAGTATACTCTGAGCGCCCTGACCGGGCAGAGTAAATTAGCGTCGCTTTCGTCTGCTGAAGACGATAGCGCTGCCAGAGATATCACCTGTACTCTGAAGGGTGTGGAGAGCACTTTAGGAATATACCCGTGCTTTGGCCTAAGGACAACTCTGCAGTCGTTAGGTCCAAATTCCAGGCAAGCAGCGCTTGATGACAGCGCGTGCAGGTACGCCCACTCTCTTGACTGAGGCGAAGTGCCAGCAAGAGCGCAGTTTTGAGCAAGAGCTGTTTAAGGTGCACGGTTCGGAGAGGTTCGAATGGGGCACTCTTGAGTGCGTCCAGGACCGTGGCCAGGTCCCAGATCGGTACCGAGGGGGCGAGGAGGGTTCATCCTCCTAAGCCTCTTAGGAAACGAATGATTAGGTCGTTTTTCCCTAATGAGCGTCCTTTATCAGGATTGTGTGACGCCGCTATGGCAGCCACATAGACTTTGAGCGTGGAGGGTGTGCGGCCCGCCTCCAGCAGCTCTTGCAAAAGGCGAGTACACTTGGTATCTCGCGACGATTTGGGGTTCAAGCTCTTGGTATCACACCAGTCACTGAACACTTTCCACTTTTGGGCATATAAGCGCCTCATAGAGGGCGCTCAGCGCCTCAGTGATGGTTCTCAACACTCCGCTGGGGAGGTTCTCTGGAACCCGTTGAGGGGCCATGCATGAAGGGCCCACAGATCGGGCGGGATGAAGAATCATCCCGTTGGCCTGCCTGAGGAGGTCCAGCCTCAACGGAATCGGCCATGGGGCAGATTGCATCATCTGCATCAGTTCTGGAAACCACGTCTGGTTCTTCCAGAGTGGGGCTACCAGGAGCACTGCACATTTCACCTCCCTGATCCGACTGATGACCTGAGGTAGCATTGCGATTGGGGAAAAGCATACAAGGGGCGGCTCGGCCAGACTTGGGCGAGCACGTCCGTGCTCTTTGAGAAGAAAAGAGGGCAGTGCGCATTTTCCCTGGAGGCGAAGAGGTCGACCTCTGCTTCGCCAAAGGTTTGCCATAACCACTGAACCGTCAGGGGTGGAGAGACCATTCTCCTGGGAGAACTTTGTCTCTGGACAGCATGTCCGCTCCCTGATTCAGGATGCCTGGCACATGTGCTGCTCTCAGCGAGCGCAGGTTGTGCTGTGACCATAAGATGAGCTCCCTGGCCATAGAGTGCAGGGAGCTCGACCTGAGTCCACCCTGGCGATTTATATACGACACTACCGTCATGTTGTCCGTTCGGACCAGGACGTGTTCGTTTTTCAGGTACGGAAGCAGGGGGCGACCGCTTTCATTTCCAGACAGTTTATATGTAGGCGCTTTTCCGGGTTTGACCAAAAACCGGAGACAGGCCTGCCCTCGTAAAGGGCCCCCCATCCTATTTTGGAGGCATCTGTCGTGATCATTTTTCTCCGTGTGTTCACGCCCAGACTCACGCCGGTTTGATACCAGTCGACGGCCTTCCAGGGCGTCAGGGCTTTTATACAGCCGTGATTCGCTCTGATTAAAAAGTGGCCCGAGCGCCACGCGTGAGTGGGGACACGGCTCTTGAGCCAGCATTGGAGAGGACGCATGTGCAACAATCCTAGCTGGAGTACAGCTGATGCCGAGGCCATGAGACCGAGCATCCTTTGAAATCGTTTGACGGGGGCACGCGCGCCCGCTCTGAATGATGTTGCAAGGCGCCGAATAGCAGCGGCGCTCTGATGAGAGGCGCCGTCATCTGCACTGAGTCTAGCACTATTCCCAGAAAAGAGATATTCTGGCTGGGGGATAGCACGCTCTTTGCAAAATTGATTCTCAGACCCAGACATTCTAGATGGCTGATAATCCAAGATATGTGCTTCGTTAACTAACTCTCTGATTGTGCTAGGATTAGCCAATCGTCGAGGTAATTCAGTATTCGCACTCCCGCTGTCTCAGGGGAAAGTGCTGCGTCCATACATTTCGGTGAATGTACGGGGGCCAATGATAGGCCGAATGGTAGTACTGTGTACTGGTATGACTGTCCCTCGAAAGCTGAATCTCAGAAATGGCCTGTGATGAGGCTGCCATCGAATGTGAAAGTAAGCGTCTTTCAAATCCACTGATAGAAACCAATCCCCGGGGCGAACTTGCGCGAGGATATGTTTGGTCATTAACATTCTGAACGAGCGAATCATTAAAGCTTTGTTCAGATGTCTGAGATCTAGGATGGGGCGGAGGCCACCGTCCTTTTTCGGGACAAGAAAGTAGCGGCTGTAAAAACCCGCCTCGATCATAGAGGGAGGAACAGTTTCTATAGCGCTCTTCTCTATCAGTTTGAGCACCTCGGTACGTAGAACATGTGAAACATCTTTCCTCACTTTCGTCTCGACCACCGCTGAAAAGCGGGGTGGTCTGGGGATTTTTTCCCAGGCTTTTGCTCGCACAGATATGGGCTGAATGCTGGCTGGGGGCGTGTCGCAGTGACGTATGGACCCTGCCGGCGAATTGCCTTGTGCTAACACTGAGCTTACAGCTCTCAGAGGCGCGGGAGCGCGCTGAGCAGCTTTGTTGAGTGCCGAGTGCAGGGGTGCGTGTGAGATTACAGTTGCCGCAGCACAGCCAATGACCAAGCTGCCTCGCTCGTTGCTGTCTGCTGTGCAGCTGCAATGTGTTTTACATAAAGACTTCAATATTTCTCGAGAAACGGAGTTTTCCCATAGCGTAAGCTACTTACGCAATACTCGTTCCCTCCTCTCAGGGAACCGAGGTTAGTAACCGAGTCGTTATGCAAGAGAGAAAAACAAACTAAATAGAACAGAGGGGGAAATTAAATATTCTTAGCTCTCCAACTTTGCTTCGGGGTTCTGGCTCGGTTTTGTGTACACAAACACAGAAGGCACAAAATCAGGACTACTAGAGTCCAATGACGCCTCACCTTCAAATAAAACACACACACGTTTGTTTACTAGCCAAATCTACCGCCAGTTTATCAAACTTTACCTGCATTTGAATATTATTCTACATCATACAGACAATCACTAATGTAAACAAGGATTACTAAAATCCAATAATTCTTCATCTGCAAATAACACACACACAGTTTGTTTACTAGCCAAATCCAACACCAGCTTATGAAACTAGCTGCATGTGGTCATCAAACTTCAGCTGCATTGATAAACTACACTGTAGGCTACAGACAGTCAATAATGTAAACCATGCTTTCCATTAAACTCAAGAGTACATAGATAAACTTACCTGATATAAAGTGGGCGCTGCAGACAAAAGCATTTTTTATTATGTCCTCGCTCCAATCAACACGTTTAATCGCCTGCAGCCACAGGTGCCGCCGGTTCTTCTGAAATGGCCGTGATCCTGTCGGAATCCTATAAAACTTAAGCCCCTTGGTGGAATATCGATTAGTGCAACCGTAAACGCAACAACCAGACATTTTGATGCTGGGAAACCGTTTTGATACACATTCGGAGTTGCTAACACGTTAGAGCCAGTGGGAAACAACACTTCCGTTGCCAAAATGCGCGCGCAACTATTTGATCACGTGGGCTGTAAAAGGGTCTATACAGAACAGTGATGGTGACACGGAAAACACGGGGCAGACAACCAGGGAATCGTAACAAATAGGAAGACTTTGATACACTGTATATCTCCTTTAAAAATGTATGTTTTAAAGAGAATGAGTGCAAAATAGTGAATTGATCTTGATTTGGAAAAAATGCAATCCAAAAGATTTGGATTGACTCCAAATGTAGCTTTAAAATAGGTTATTTAGAAAATCCAGTTCATGCACTTTATTGATAATCATTACTGAGTTTCTATTGAATTATTTTCAAACATGGAAATGAATATTGTGCCTATGCTGGGTTTTATCTTTATGTTTGCTTTGAATGCAAGAAGGGATCTTGAAAACCTGTTGACAATCATTCTATTTTTTTTTTTTTCAAACGCTGTGGATCAATTCTTGAATGAGAATATTTTTTTTTAAAACATTAAGTTCAAATCTCAAAAATGTTTTTTTGAATACAACAGATTTGAATTTCTTATTCATTTAAGCACATTACACACATTTTGTCACATGTGTGCAAAAAATTAAGTACAATTGTCTACAATTTGCACAATAACTAAATGCACATGGATTGCTAATCAAAACTGATGAGTTCATTCTCAGTGATATTGTCATACTCTTCACAATTTCTAAACATTCTTTCATCAAGTGAGCATCACATGCAAAATGCTCCATTTCATTATCAAAATCTGTCAGACATACATGTATATTCCATAAAAATCTATGACTTGGAATGTTGTTTCATTGTTGCTGGTTTTTATTTATTTATTATCTTATTGTTTTGTATGGATGCCATTGTGTGGCAATTTTCTGTTTACTATATATGATTTTACATGTAAGCAATGTGTAAAAATGGACATGCAAATGAGAATTTTCTGTTTACATGTAACAAATTGCTACAAAAATAAATGTACTGTATACATACAAATGTGCATATCCTTTTGTGCACACCCTTCTGTGTACTACAGTACTCTACAGTACTGACTTTTCTCAGTAAAAGGTACCTACTGTTGAAATCAGTAACAAAAATGTCAGTGTGACACACAATAGCATTCAGCTAGACAAAAATGACATTATTGTATAGTACAGTAAGCATTCAGTGTCAACAAAAAAAGTATAACAAAAATTTAATTTGTATATAAAAAACATTTCCAGGGTTGACTGCCATGCGAAAAACATCTAAACAATTTTACCATTATGGCTCACAAAAAAAAAAAAAAAAAAGTTTAATTTTGGTGGCATTGGCCAAATTGCTAACACAATAATTAGGTTTTGAAGCATGATTTAAAAGTTTTGGGTGAGTTACTACATTCTTTTTGTTTACCATTTTGTTTTAATGTTTACTCTTATCTAGGTATTTACTGTAAGGCACCTTAGCACATTGATCAAGGGGATTCTGTTAGAATGTGTTATAAACACACAAACACCATGTCTTCTAAAATTCAGGTATGCATCTTTTATCCTTAAGATTAATCTTTGAGTATTGGATGCTTTGTGTTGATTATTTCTGAACTGATTAACTATTTAATTGGCATAATACATAACCTCTTTACTTGACAAATACATTTTTAATTTTGAATACTCAGGATTCTCTTGAACTCATTATTACCAGTAATTAATGATGTTACCACAAGTGTATGACCAGGATAATTATTACTGCGGGCCATGAATGCGAGCAAATCCTCAGGTACCGTCTAACTTATCGCTCAGCAAGCTGTATGTACGTAACTAAGCAATTATCATTTGATTATGAGATAGCTTGATTTTTTTATATTAGCAAACCCTCCAACCACTGACTTAATATCAACTGGCAACCTCGTGATCATAAAAAATATACATAGGCTATTCCCGCCGACATCGACACCTGAATGAATAATGAGACCAACCGAGTTATCAAAAACACCAAATTATAATTATATCTAATATGATGATCAGAATTAGATTGGAAAGTTGATTTAAAATTGAACTAAATTAATTGGATTCAGATTGAACTATGAATGGTGTCAGATTCGGTCTGAACTAAATCAAATACTTCAAGACGTAAAACCAACTCGTGCCAGAAAAGATGAACACACGCAGAACTTCACCATCCTGTTGGATAGCACCATCACACCAGTGAAATGGCCTGAACAAATAAAAAATGTGCACGCATGTGTGTTCTGCATTAGTGATGTGTTATAGTCTTAATCCTTCATTTCTGTGTTCTGAATTGTGTCTGATTGATTTTTGGTCAAGTGGTCAAGTGGTTTTTATTGTCGTTTCAACCATATACAGTTAGTACAGTACACAGCAAAACGAGACAACGTTCCTCCAGGACCATGGTGCTACATAAAAACAACAAAGGACCAACATAGGACCACATGAGACTACACAACGAAATAAAATACCTATATAAACTACCTATATATACCTATATAAAGTGCACGTGCAAACATGTGCAAAAAGTACAGGACAGTACAACAAATTACTGACAATGAACAGGACAATAGACAGTGCAGCCTGACCAGTACTCAGTAGTGCAAAAAGATGACAGTTTCTAAAATGTAAACATAACATACTATGAGATAATGTTCTATGCACATAGCAGTTATTGAGGTAGCAGACAGTTATAAAGTGACAGTTATTAAAGTGCAACTCAGGACACGTGTGTGTCAAACCAGTCTCTGAGTATTCAGAAGTCTGATGGCTTGGGGAAGAAGCTGTTACACAGTCTGGCCGTGAGGGCCCGAATGCTTCGGTACCTCTTGACAGATGGGAGGAGGGTAAAGAGTTTGTGTGAGGGGTGTGTGGGGTCAGTCCACAATGCTGGTTGCTTTATGGATACAGTGTTTTTTGTAAATGTCTTTGATGGAGGGAAGAGAGACCCCAATGATCTTCTCAGCTGTCCTCACTATCCTCTGCAGGGCTTTGCGGTCCGAAACGGTGCAAGTCCCAAACCAGGCAGTGATGCAGCTGCTCAGGATGCTCTCAATAGTCCCTCTATAGAATGTAGTGAGGATGGGGGTTGGGAGATGTGCTTTCCTCAGCCTTCGAAGAAAGTAGAGACGCTGCTGGGCTTTCTTGGTGATAGAGCTGGTGTTGAGGGACCAGGTGAGGTTCTCTCGCCAGGTGAACACCAAGGAATTTGGTGCTCTTGACGATCTCCACAGAGGAGCCGTCGATGTTCAGCTGAGTGTGTTCACCTTGTGCTCTCCTAAAGTCAACAACCATCTCTTTTGTTTTGTCGACATTCAGGGACAGGTTGTTGGCTCTACACCAGTTCGGTCAGCCGCTGCACCTCCTCTCTGTATGCTGACTCGTTGTTCTTGCTGATGAGACCCACCACGGTCGTGTCATCGGCGAACTTGATGATGTGATTCGAGCTGTGCATTGCTGCACAGTCGTGAGTCAGCAGAGTGAACAGCAGTGGACTGAGCACACAGCCCTGGGGGCCCCAGTGCTCAGTGTGGTGGTGGTGGAGATGCTGTTCCCGATCCGGACTGACTGAGGTCTCCCAGTCAGGAAGTCCAGGATCCAGTTGCAGAGGGAGGTGTCCAGGCCCAGCAGGTTCAGCTTTCCAATCAGGTGCTGGGGAATGATTGTGTTGAATGCTGAGCTGAAATCTATGAACAGCATTCGAACGTATGAGTCCTTATTGTCTAGGTGGGTGAGGGCCAGATGGAGGGTTGTGGTGATGGCATCGTCCGTTGAACGGTTTGAACGATCACGCAAACTGCAGTGGGTCTAGTGAGGGGGCAGCTGGGTCTTAATCTGCCTCATGACGAGCCTCTCGAAGCACTTCATGATGATGGGTGTAAGTCGCGACGGGACGGTAGTCGTTGAGGCAGGACACTGAAGAGTTCTTTGGCATGGGGATGATGGTGGTGGCCTTGAAGCACGTTGGAACAACGTGCGCTGCTCAGAGAGATGTTGAAGATGTCGGTAAGAACATCTGCTAGCTGGTCTGCACATCCTCTGAGCACTCTGCCAGGAATGTTGTCTGGTCCAGCAGCCTTCCGTGGGTTGACTCTACGTAGAGTTTTCCTCACATCTGCCGTGGTAAGACAGAGCACCTGGTCGTTGGGAGGAGGGGTGGACTTCCTCGCCATCACGTCGTTCTGCACTTCAAACCGAGCGTAGAAGTCGTTCAGCGCATCTGGAAGGGAGGCATCTTTGTCACAGGCAACTGATGTTGTCCTGTAGTTGGTGATGGCCTGGATGCCCTGCCACATGCGCCGCGTGTCACCGCTGTCCTGGAAGTGACTGTGGATTCTCTGGGCGTGTGCGCGCTTTGCCTCTCTGATTGCCCGTGACAGTTTGGCCCTAGCTGTTCTTAGGGCTGCCTTATCGCCTGCTCTGAAGGCGGAGTCTCGGGACCTCAGCAGCGTGCGCACCTCCGCAGTCATTGTTTGACATTTACACATTTGGCTGACACTTTTATCCAAAGTGACTTAGTGCATTCGAGCTATACATTTTAACAGTTTGTGTGTGTGTGTATATGTCACGAACCCCGCTCCTCTACCCCATCTCCGCGTCCGCGAGCACGCACACATGCACTCCGCGAGCGTGCTCGCTTCCCGCTTCCTCGCTCCGCCCCCTTGAGCTCGTACGCTCTGTTTCCTCCCTCGGGCTTCCACGCCGGTTTTGCTATACTGAGCTCTCAGCTCAGTAAACTATCTCCTCCCTCTAGCCATCTCGCCTCAATCAGCCTCAACATTATGACCACTTGCACTCACGCGCTTCCTATCTCCACACATTAGATACACCTGCACTCGTCCCTATCACCTGTCATTGTTTACACCTGTTCTCGCCCCTATAAATACAATATCCTTCCGTTTGTTTCCGGTTGGTTATTGTATTTAGTTCCCGTGATCTTTGCCCCTGCTAGTCTCGCTCTAGTTCTGCCCCTGCTAGTCTCGTCTAGTTTTGCCCCTGCTAGTCTCGGTCTAGTTTTGACCTCCCCACTATTCTTCGGTCTTAGCTTGCCAACTCCCCATTCCTCTCGTCCCCTGTCTTTGTTCCCGCTAGTCTCGTCTTGTTCCTCAGCCCTAGTTGTTAACTGTTTTCCCCGCTCTCGTTCACCTCCCTCATTAGATCTGCCCCCTTGTTATTGTTATCTTGATACCCCGGCTTTTGACCTCACGCTCCCCTTTGACGACTCTACACTGGATTTGCCCTGTTTTGCACTGTTGACCGCTTTTTTCAATAAAGCAGTTTACTCTGACACTGTGACTGTCTCGTCTTGTGTGTGTGTGCGGGTTACAGTATATGTGTGTGTGTGTGTGTATTCCCTGTGAATAGAACACATGATCTCTGCATTGCTAGCATTATTCTCCACCAAATTTGTTTTATAATGTTATAGTCTCACAAATAATATAATTAAATTAGGCTTGCTCATAATAATAGTTCATTTAGTCACATACATACAACTTGTTTAAGTGAAATAAGTCAGTGACTGATGGTACCTAAGTATTTGTTCACATTCATGGCATGCAGTAATAATCATATCCTGGCCTATGTACTATGTGTGCAGCATCATATGCACTTCATTTATGGGTAATAATGAGTTTATGAAAATCCAGAATAATCAAAATAATGATTTATTAGACAGGTGAATAAGTATCATGCCAATTACATAATTCGATACATTCAGAAATCACTAATACAAAACATCCAATTCTTAAAGATTAATCTTAAGAGTAAGAGATGCATACCTGACAATTATAATAAAAACATGATGTTGTCGGTTCACCGTCTGTGGCTCTCTCCACGTTGTGTCGGAGAAGTGACACTAGGGGTCTCTCTCGAGCGCCGAATATACCTCTGATCCATTGAAAAAAGGCCAATGAGAAGTTGGCAGACAGTATTTGCATACCCCGCCCCCGGACATACGGGTATAAAGGCGAGGCAAATACTAGAGTTCATTCAGAAATTTTCTTCGGAGCCGATGGTTGTGCATGCTGTTCGCGTGAGATCACACCAGTTCCAGTATTCCTCTGACGCTCTGCATGCTGTTGGATTGACGGCGCATTACAGCGCCGATTTCTCCTTCTTGCACGGCAGTGCAATTGCCCCTGGGCGCTTCGACAGTGCAGAAACCCAAACTCTAAGAGAGTTGTTTAAGAGAGTGATTTTCTCTAAAAGCGCAATACACATTGGCGTTGAACGTCCTTTTCAGGACGCGTCTTTTTAAAGATGTGTTTCCGCCTCTGTGTAGTTTCAGGATGCGGTCGATTTCTCCCCACCTCCTATGGTCATAAAAGCTGCCTGGCGTACCTGGGTTGCGATTACACGCAGGCAGCATTTTTATGAATGGTCTATGTTTTCAGGGCGAGAACATAGCCATGACAGCATTGCGGTCGTAGGCTTTCTTTTGTCATGAGAGAAAGCCACTTCAGCCGCCCCCCCGCGCCTCGCCTCTTTCCCACAGGATTTGGGCAGGCGCCGCGGGCGATGAAGGCGATTTGGGGATAAAGACGGGCTGTGTTCGCCGGGTAAATCCCTGCGAGCCTCCCGCCTCCCCGGTACACTTGCTGGCTTCCGTCCAAGCTCGGGATGAGCGTTTTTCTCTCCAATAAGGTTATGATCTCAGTGCGAGAACATAGCTGTGGCAGCATTGCGGTCGGGGCTTTCTTTTGTCATGAGAGAAAGCCACATCAGCCGCCCACCGCGCCTCGCCTCTTTCCCACGGGATTGGGGCAGGCGCCGCGGGCGATGAAGGCGATTTGGGGATAAAGACGGGCTGTGTTCGCCGGGTAAATCCCCGCGAACCACCCGCCTCCCCAGCACGCTTGCTTGCTCCCATCTGCTCGGGATGAGTGCGGCCCGCTTCACGGGATTGGATGACGATAATCACCGCTGCATCGGAGGCTCGTTACAGCGGCGTCTGATGTTGATGACTCGTCTGCGCCGCCACCTTCGGGTCTGTGCGCCCAGTCTGAGCCTTATGCACAGAGGTCCGATATGCTTCCCGGTACCATGGCAGCGAGGTTGGACCAGAAAATCCCATCCCCTCCCCTCACGGCTACTTGTTTGGTTCCACGGGCATGTCGCCCGCTCACAGCCGCGCCCACCCCGGTTCCTTTCTTCCCGGACGTGCATGACGAGCTGAGCAAGCCAAGCTTCCTCGCTCCTCTGCTCTCACTACCCTCGGCGGTAGAGCGGTCCCAGACCACTCCCCCCCTGCACGCCATGGCCCCCTCCTGCAGTCCACCGGGCCAAGGCTCCAAAAATGTGCACTTGGGTAGTCCTGTTCTTGACGTGCTGCAGGAACTGCACTCGAACAGGCGATAGCCCCCTTGTGGTCCGGAAACGCAACACATGGACTGGACCTGGTAGCAGTAGAGGAGGTAGACAAAGCACGCTTTCTCAAACGCTCCCGTCTCCCAGCTCCGTCCATTCGGTGACACCACCTGACGACTCTACCCAGCAGCCCTCAGTGGTGAAGATACAGACGGAGGCTATTTCACACATCCTGCCCTGCCGCAAACTTGCCGCCAGGGGCCATGCCCTGTCTGCTCGCCAAGGGCGTCCTCCTGCGGCTTTCAAGAAAGAAAGAAAAGCGGTGCTCTGCCTGCTCAAACATGGGCCCAGCTCTCAGCACCGGCGTCGAGCTCCCCGCAGATGATGGACGCCCCCACATCTCACAGACCCCCTTGAGGACCCGGAAGGCTCCCAGGCGCTCCTGAGATGACCGACCCAGAGACTGAGATGTTAGCTCCGGAGATGGTAAGACAACTCCGTTCCCCGGTGGGGGGCCGGGATGAGAATCTTTTGTTGAATTAATTTCATTTGCCACACCCCCTAACGGGGGCTGCGGTACTCACATTCTCAATAATAGAGCTATTTCCTTTTTTGTCTCTGGGTCACCTGGCCCGCAAATGCCGTTCTCACGGCACTCTGCCGCCAGGCCTCAACAGTCCCGGCATGCTGAACGCGGCCCCAGATCCGCCTTGTTAGGTGGATCTGCGTGTTAACGTGTTACCGAGATCTACCAGCTCGGATTTGAGAAAACACAGGACGATACTGACTCAACCCTGAGATTGAAAAAAAATCTCTCAAGGGTATTAGGTTTTGCCCAACCTGCTGCTCTACATCTGTCTGCTAGGGAGGTGCCCCTGGCCGGTGCCCAAGAGGACGCAACACTCCTTTTTGAGCGTGCTCGGACCCACAAAAAAGGGGGGGAGGGCGTGGCCTGGGTGTGATAGGCCAATGAAATGGCCTCAGTGGGAAAGCCTCTGTTTGGAGACAGCGTTCCCTTTCCGCTGTCTGTCAAAGCAGATAAAGAGCTGCTCAGAACGTCTAAAGCTCTGCGTGTGGTCCAAGTAGGTATGCAAAGCACGTACTGGACACAGCAACAAAGGGGCTGGGTCCGCCTCCTCCCGGGGCAGCGCTTGCAGATTCACTACCTGGTCTCTGACGGATATGGTAGGAACCATGGGCACGTAGCCCGGTCGCGGTCTTATTATCAAGTGTGTGTCTGCCAGACCGAATTCCAGGCAAGTGTCACTAACAGAGAACGCTTGCAGGTCCCCGACCCTCTTGATGGAGGCGAGCGCGATCAGCAGGGCAGTCTTTTAGAGAGAGGGCCCTGAGTTCAACTGATTCTAGCGGCTCAAAGAGGGGTCTCTGAAGGCCCGTGAGGACCACTGAGAGATCCCAGGAGGGGAACAGGCTTGGCCGGAAGGGAATTAACCTCCGGGCCTATCTTAGGAACCTGATGATTAAGTCGTGCTTACCCAAAGACTTGCCGTCTACTGCGTCGTGGTGGGCCGCAATGGCAGCGACATACACCTTTAGGGTGGAAGGTGGCGAGACATTTTAGCACTGCGTGCGCTCGTTGGTGAGGCGGCCTGACATTGACATGCTCACACTGAGAACATAAAGCATTGGAGAGAAATCACTCATCCCGAGCTCGGACGGAAGCAAGCAAGCGTGTCAGGGAGGCGGGTGGTTCGAGGGAATTTACCCGGCGAACAGAACCCGTCATTGTCCCCCAAATCACCTTCATCGCCAGCTGCGCCTGCCCCAATCCCGTAGGAAGGAGGCGAGGCGTGGCTGAAGTGGCTCTCTCTCATGACAAAAGAAAGCCTCACACTGAGAACACAAACCATTCATAAAATGCTGCCTGCATGTAATAGCAGCCCAGGCATGCAAGGCAGCTTTTATGACCGTCAGAGGTGGAGAGAAATCAACCACATTCAGAAACTGCACCTTAGGCGGAAAGACGTCTTTAAAAAGACGCGTCCTGAAAAGGACAGTCAACTCCAGCTGTGTATTTGTTCTTTTAGAGAAATAACTCTTTTAACTGCGCTGTCGAAGCACCCAGGGGCAATCTGCACTGCCGTGCAGAGAAGGAGAAAGCCACTGTAATGCGCCGTAGAATCCAACAGCAGGCAGCGTCAAAGGAACAGGAACGGGTGTGTAACTCGCAGCTGACTGCATACATGACCATCAGCTCTGAAGAACATTTCTGAATGAACTCGACATATTTCGTCACCTTTATACCCTTATGTCCGGAGGCGGGGTATGCAAATACGGTCTGCCAACTTCTCATTGCCCTTTTTTCATAGATCAGAGGCATATTCGGCACTCAAGAGACCCCTAGTGTCTGTTGTAGAAATTTTAATGCTAGTAGCCTAGTCCCTGTATCTAAGTAATGTAGAGGAGGAGGATCTGCTTCTCTTGGAGACCTTGGGGAAAAGAGGTATAAATAACAATTCAGCCCTCCTCTTCAGAGTCTCACTCATGGCACAGAGTAAATCCTGTGTAATGACTGGGTCCTTCTTGCAAGAACAAATTATTTTAAAAGACTGTTTGATTCAGAGTGTCTCTTACACAGTGATAATGGTTGGTTAATATTGTTTTTGCCACAACAATTTGGTGTCAGAATAGTGGGATTTCTTGGAAGTGCCTTCTGGACCTGAGAGCGGACGGTGTTTGGCCATCTGGACTGAGAAGTTCCAGCTCTACCTCATAAGCTTCAGAGAGAGGGACTGACCGCATCAGGGCCAGGAGAAACTCCACTGGAATCAAATGAAAATTAACCCGTGGCAACCCAAATATCTCTGATAAGAGATGACTCAATTATTTTCTTTTGGTATAAGAGTGAGTGAACCATAGTGGCTGAGACTGTTTTCTGTGGTGCGAGTACAAGAGGTTCTCGAGCAGAAACTGAGACCTACGAACAGGTCAAGAGGTTTTCTAAACAGAGACTGAGTTCTCGCAAAAATTGTTTAATTAGGTTAGCTGAAATACTGAGCGCTGGAATGTACTCCAGAGAAAGATTTTGAGTAAACCGTAATTTACAAGACACTAGGGAGTGCACCCTTATCTGATCTTGGGTTAAGAAATCAGATCTGTTGGAGACGTCCAACAGATTATTAGATGTGCGTCGAACGGTAAATCCACGTAGAAACAGAAACAGCCAGTATGGGGAAATCTCAAAGCAAGCTTGCCAAATTTGATACACCGGTTTTCTGTCAAATGAGAAAAATTATAGGAGAAAATGTATGCAGGACATAGAGAAACCGATCAAATACCATGATTTCCCCAGAAGAGGGAACACTGAGCATGACTAGACTAGAGTGGGGCGAGAGTCAGTGGAACAGGGAAGCGAGGCACAAAAAGGTTGTTGTGGCTGCGTTCAACATGTGTGTAAAGAATGTGAACAGACAGTGGGCTGTTGGCTTAAGGAAGTAGATAGAAGAGAACGAAAGCAAATGCAGAAAGAATTAGCATGTAGGATTGAAAAGTGTAGGAAAAAACTAAAATAAAATGTGTGAAAGATCTGTTTGTGTGTCAGCACCACCAGAACCGACTAATGAAAAGTATGTTTTTGTTTCCCCACATGCAACGGCGATTGTGTATAATCATCACTATCCCGTGGCGGAGCTGAAAGCCCTGAAACTGAACCCCGACCTTGACTGCACTCCGCCCAGAAGACAAGCACCACAAGCAGCTTCTCCTGACTCGTACAGTGAAGGAGACCTGAATGAACTTTTTTCTGAGACCTGAGATCGCGCAAGTGGTGAAAGCAAGTTACATTGAATGGAAGAGCGGGCGGCTGACCTCCACCCTGGCACACGCTGTGCACGCAGAGGAAGAGCTGCTGACAAAGAAAGACAAAGTCAAGGCAAAGGGGGAGAAAGATCTTCAGCTGGCAGTTGTGCGACTACAATCTAATGTCAGCGCATCGAAACCGCAGCAGAAATGGGCTGACAAAAAGAAGAGAGGTAACAGAAATCAGCGGAAGTGGAATTGCGGCTTGTGTGAGACTGACGACCATGAGTTCAGAGAATGCATGAAATGCAAACTGTGCAAACAAGAGGAACACTGGGCTACAGACTGTCCGGGGAAGAAAAAGGCAGACTGAAGCAAACAAAGCGGGGAGCAGCGAGGAGGGGGTCAAGCTGAGGGTGATCAGCTGCTGGCTACAGAAAAGGGAAGTGAAAATTTTTTTTAACCACACACACATACAACACGCACACATACACTGATTTACATACTGCTCTCTGCAACGAAGACAATGCTTGCAAATCTTTGAGTGTGACTGATGAAGCTTTATGTGATAATGTTTCGGATGAATGTTTGAGAATGTATAAAAGTTCAGGGTTTTTAAAAATTCCGAGATATCAAATGTTAGTTGATGGGACATTAGTACATTTTTTGGTAGATTCTGGGGCTGGCCATTCCATGATATGTCCATGTGACTTGCCATGTGTCTCAAAATGTACAGGTTCAGTGCATAAAGAGCACTTCGGCCTCGGGCCATTTGATTTCTGAAAAATTCACAGTGACCTTGGAGTGTGAGACGGAGAAGGGGAGAACATTTAAACATGCGTTTCTGTGTTCACCAGCTTGTCCGGTACCTCTAATGGCCAGAGATTTAATGTGTGAATTGAATTTGACCCTTACGGGGGGTTCCTTTGGAATTAGCATTGAGGAAGAACCACACACCAACCATATGTTGTTCTAAATTTGAACCGCAGTGGGCATATGAATGGCGTGTGAAAAATGATGATTGGGCAAAAATGATCTTGAAATTGGCAAAAGATCAAACAATGTCATTTAACAAAGAAAATATGACGCCTGACCAATTGCATTGCACGTCACATGTCGCAATTGAACGGGAACCACAATATGAGGAGGGGTGGTTTAATGGGGTAGAAAATGAGACTGTGAAATTTGATAAGATTTTCTGTACAGAAAATGTGTGTGCGCTCTCAGCTTGCCTGACAGAAAAACAAATGCAGTTCTATTTGAAAGCAGGGGATACTGCCACACTTATCAGTGATCAAGGCCAAAGAGCAGCTGTGGGCAGATCTGGGGGTTTTTTTGTGTGAGAGAATGCATGAAAGCAACAGAGTCAGTCTTTCAAAATTGCAGTTTGTGAAACAGGAAATAAAGTTTTTGGGACATGTTATCAGACCAAACAGTAAATCCATCTGTGACAAACGTGTACAGGCCATAAAAGATGTGCCAAAACCAATTACGAAAAAACTATTATTGTCATTTTTAGGAATGTGTGCTTATTGTCATACATTTATTCCTAATTATGCCATTCTTGAACAGCCTTTACGAGCCCTGATGACAGGGAAAGGGCTGAGGTCATGTGACAAGCTTGTTTGGACAAGCGAAGCCGAGGAGGCATTTGCTAACATGAACCCACTTTGGGTCTGCCAGATGTAAACAAACCGTTTGTTCAGATGGTTGATGAGAAAAATGGGTTTATGACTTCTGTTCTTTTGCAGACTCATGAGACAGACTGCGACCTGAGGCATATTTTTCAACCAAAATTGATGCAGTAGCAGCAGGTCTACCACACTGTTTGAACTGGCAGTACTGGCATCCAGGGAATTTGTGGGGTATTCTGATTTAACTTTGATGGTTCCACACACAGTCTCCATGATTTTTCAAGAACAGAGAACGTCACATTTATCTACAGCCTGATGGCTGAGGTACCACACAATTTTATTGGACATGCCAAACATAACTGTTAAAAGATGCACAACTTTGAATCCTGCCACCCTCCTCCCCACAGAGCAGGATGGCGAGGAACATCACTGTTGTCTGTCAGCGCTTGAACAGGTGTGCACACCGCGTCCAGATCTATTAGACACGCCATAAGACAATTGTGACAATATCCTCTTTGTGGATGGGTCGGCTTCCAAAGATCCACAAACAGGAAAGAATAAGGTTGGTTATGCGATAACCACTGAATTTGAGCTCAGGCAGCTGAACTGGTTGCTTTAACAGAAGCATGTAAACTTATGGCAGACAAATGTGTGACAATTTACACAGATTCGCGTTATGCCTTTGGGGTAACACACAATTTTGTTGCTTTATGGAAGCAACTTCAGATGGTCGTCCAATATTAAACACATCTCTTGTGTCTGAGCTTTTGGAGGCCATTCTTTTACCAGACAAGGTCGCGATTTGCAAATGCGCAGCGCACACTAACAATAACAGTTCAGACTCAACAGGAAATGCACGAGCAGATGCGGCAGCGAAGGCCGCGGCAGCGATGGAGACAAAAGAAACTACGTGTGCTTTGATATCTGACAATAACCTCAACATTTCTTCTTGTTTACAGAGCATGCAAACTTTTTCCACAGGTGAGGGGAAAAACAAGTGAAAGGTGTCTGGCTGTAGTTTTAAGGAGAATGTGTGGTTGAGCTGTGATGGCATGCCTTGTTTACCCAAACACTTCTTTCCTCATTATGTAAAGTTGATACACGGGTTAGACCATGTATCAAAAGCGGGGATGGTTGCGCAAATGAAAGAATTGTGGTTTACAAAGGGTTTCACGATATTTGCTGAAAATTTTTGCAAAAGATGTGTCATTTGTAACACACATAACGTGGCAAGAGGGATAAAAACACCTATAGTATCTCAACCACCATCAGGGGGGCCTTTTGATTATCTGATGATGGATTTCATCGAGTTATCCCTTTGTGGGAAACAGAAATACTGCCTGGTGATGGTTGAAATATGGTCCAAATGGATTGAGGCCTGCCCAACCTCAAAACAAGACTTGGCAGCAGTAGCGAAAGCTCTTTTAACCGAGATTGTTCCAAGATGGGGAATTCCAAGGAAAATCAGCTCGGACAGTGGGACACACTTTGTCAATGAAGCAATAAAGCAGGTGGGTCAGTCTTTGGGAATTGACATGAGAACACACTGCAGTTACCACGCCGCCAGTGGAGGCGCTATTGAGAGGGAAAATCAGACGATCAAGAACAAATTGGCTAAGTGCTGTGAGGAAACTGGGCTCACATGGGTTAAAGCACTCCCAATTGTGTTGATGTACACCAGAATGAGAAAAAGAGTCAAAACAAATTTAAGTCCATTTGAAATACTCTTTGGTAGACCACCATTCATGGGAATAGAGGGGGGGGGGGGGACAAAGGATCTGTGTGAGAATGACATGTTGAATTATTGCAAAGAAATGTCTTCTCTGTTGTCCAATGTTTGTGTTCAGGTGAAAGCCGCTCAGGGGAAGGTTGCTGAAACCTTCCTGCATAAAATCAGGCCTGGCGATTTCGATGTGATTCGTGACCTGAGGAGAAAGAGCTGGAAGGTGTAAAGGTGGCTGGGACCATTCCAAGTGCTACTGACGACTCACATGGCGGTGAAGGTCGCAGAGAGAGCTACGACACAACATGTCGTTTCTTCAACACAACGTCGAGAGAGCGATAGATGGGGAACATCATTTCTCTAAAAAAATAAATCTTATTTGTGTTCCTGAATAGAAAAACATTTCTGTTAAGTATTTGTGAAACAAGCAATCAAACTGTTCTGTTCCAAACTAAAACTGCAGTATATCATATGAATAATACATTGCAAAATGTAGAATATGATATTGTAGTAATGAATCATTTTCTCCACAAGAGAGAGTCAATGCAACATGATCACATGAGAAGTCCATTATGACCAATTATGAGGATTTTTAGCAATAACTCCTTACAAGCTGACACACATCACTCTTAGTTTAAGAGGAGGGTGGGGGGTGGGAGTGCTAATTTAATTAAAAACTCCAACCATACAAAAATCCAACACTTACTACACTAATAACAATATATAGCTGGAATTCTAAGGGCACACACTGAGAGTTAGCTGATACAAGTCATTTTGATGAAGACTTAAAACAACAAAGGGCAGTGAACTTCAGTCTTGTTATGTGCATTTGTATGATATTATAATGCCAGAACCTCCATTTTGAGTGCATACTTAGTTATTCGATTTCAGTTATAATTTTACTGTTTAAGATATCCCAAAACATGAGCCAGTGGCAACTGTTATTTTCCACTTTGAGCATCTGAAAAGTTTAGGGCCAAATCTTTTTCAGAAATGTCAGTCACAGAGGCCAAAGCAGAGTTAAAATATCACCTTACCATAATTAGTAATGACAGAAAACAAATTCAACTGTATATGTTAATTTTATTCCAACTATAAGATATGTGTTTGCATACCTCTATGCAAATGATTTTGCAGGGTGGGACAGTGTCACTCAAATTCCTAAAACACAGTGCTATAAACAGAATCTTCATTGAATGTTTGTGCCCAGCTGCAGTGTACAATTGTAAATGTACTGTATTACTGTTCAGCTTCTTATTTTATTCATTTTTCAGTTTTGTAGTGGCCATGGAAATGCTACAGTATGGCGTTCTACTGATAATTATTTCATGTGAGAAACTCCCCTTTGTTCTGGAATATTACTGTCATCTTATTGTTCTAAACCATGTGACATTCATTTTCCATATTTTTCAGGTATCAGTGGTCAGTCATTGACGTCCTCTGATTCTGTAGTGAAAAAACCTGGAGAATCAGTCACTTTGTCCTGCACTGTATCTGGATTCTCAATGGACAGCTACTGGATGCACTGGATCCGTCAGAAACCAGGGAGAGGACTGGAGTGGATTGGGTTCATTGACGGTGGCACTAGTACTTATTTTGCACAGTCTCTACAAGGACAGTTCTCCATCACCAAAGACACCAGCACAAACAAGCTGTATTTAGAGGTGAAAAGCTTGAAAACTGAAGACACGGCTGTTTATTACTGTGCAAGAGGCTCACAGTTAGACAAAAGACTACAAGTTTGCACAATAATGGTTCATGCAAGATATTTATGAGGAGGAAATGAACAGCAAACTTCCCCTTTTTATATTGTTTGAATAACTGAAAAATGTCCTCACAAGGAACTTCCCAAGGTATGACCAGAAGGACTTGGATTCAAACCCTGTAAGATGTGATCCATGAGTCCCTTAAAACCTTTCCACCCAAAACACAAAACCTAGAGTTCTGTACTCTAGTATTCTAAAATCACATTAGATCATAGATTTTCTAACCTGCTTTTATGAAGAAATAATCCCATCTGTAATAGGAAGACTTTGATACACTGTATCTCCTTTAAAAATATATATGTTTTAAAGAGAATGAGTGCATAATAGTGAATTGATCTTGATTTGGAAAGAATGCAAACATCATCAAGATTTCGATTGACTCCAAATGTAGCTTTAAAATAGGTTATTTAGAAAATCCAGTTAAAAATCCAGTTCATATTCATTACTGAGAGTCTGAGCAAGTGAATTATTTTCAAACATGGAAATGAATATTGTACCTATGCTGGGTTTTATCTTTATGTTTGATTTGTATGCAAGAAGGGATCTTGAAAACCTGTTGACAATAATTCTAGTTCCCCTTCTGTCGCTCTCTCGACGCTGTGTCAGAGAAGCGACACTAGGGGTCTCTCTTGAGCACCGAAATATGCCTCTGACTTATGAAAAAAGGCCAACGAGAAGTTGGCAGACAGTATTTGCATACCCCGCCCCCGGACATACAGGTATTTAAGCGGGCAAATACGGGAGTTAATTCAGAACATTTCTTCGGAGCCGATGGTAGTGCATGCAGTCTGCTGCGAGTCACACACACCAGTTCCTGTTTATTCCTCTGACGATCTGCATGCTGTTGGATTGATGCCGCATAACAGCGGCTTTCTCCTTCTTGCACGGCTGTTTTGCCCCTGGGTGCTTCGACAGCACAGACAACTCGAAAGAGTTATCCTAAAAGAGTGATTTTATATAAAAGAGTAATTTCCTCTAAAAGAGCAAAACACAGCGTTGAAAGTCCTTTTCAGGACGCTTCTTTATAAAGATGCCTTTCTGCCCTTGTGTTGTTCCTGGATGCGGTAGAGTGCTCTCCGCTTCAGACGGCCACAGGCGTTGTCTCGTGTGTCTGGGCAACGATCACACCGAGGCTGCGTTTGTGGATGGCTCACTGCGAGAGCATGACCATGACAACATTGCGGTTGCGTCTCGCTTTCAACAGAAAGCAAGCCACTCCAGCCGCCCCCGCATTGCTCCTTATTCCCACGGGATTGAGGACGATCAAAGACGCGATGGAGCCTGTCCCTCCAACCGAAATGAAGAAGGGTTTCTACAGCCCTTACTTCAGCCCATCACTTCACTAATGCTCAAGATGGCGCCGAGTATGGCTGCTGCGTCGCGGGCTCCATCAAAACACTGCAGTTTATTGTTTGTTTTGTTTACAGTTTTGTGTTTTTTGTCTTGGATGTTGTCTGCCTTATTGTGTACGACAGACAAACGCTTTTGGACATTGGTTCGGCAATTACACACCGAAAACCGGACTTCAAATTCCTCAACGCCGACCTGCTGTTTACAAACACGCCAGCGGAACCCTTTGTCTGGGCTGCCCGACCGCGGAAATGCAGAAAGAAAAGGGGAAAATGAGCCGCCGTTCTCATCAGAGTAAGACGTCGCGCAAATCGACCCCTGCTACCCAGTATTCTACTTGCAAATGTTCAGTCTCTGGACAACAAACTCTGCGAGCTGAGAGCGCAGATCTCTTTCCAACGAGAGACGAGAGACTGCTGCGTTATATGACTTACAGAAACCTGGCTGGCTGCGGAGATTCCAGACTCGGCCGTCGAACCCCCGGGGTTCTCCGAGCACCGAGCGGACAGAGTGAAAAACCTCTCAGCTAAAAGCAGAGGTGGTGGTGTATGTTTTATGATCAACAAATCATGGTGTGATCAGAGGAACGTACATTTTATCAAGTCTTTCTGCTCCCCTGATCTGGAATATCTCATGCTTCTGTGTCGACCATTCTGGCTACCGAGGAAATTCACAGCAGTCATTATCACAGCTGTGTACATCCCCCCACAAGCCGACACAGACCGGGCACTCAGGGAACTGTATGGGTGTATAAGTGAGCAGGAAACCGCGCACCCTGAGGCTGCGTTCATTGTTGCCGGGGACTTCTACAAAGCAAATTTTAAAACAATAGTACCAAAATACCACCAGCATCAACACACGAGGAGGCCAGGTCTTGTACCACTGTTATTCTCCTTTCCGGGATGGCTACAAATCCCTCCCCCACCAACCATTTGGCAAATCGGACCACTCTTCCGTTCTGCTTCTGCCCGCTTACAGGCAGAAACTGAAACGGGAAGCACCCACCCTCAGAATGATCCAGTGCTGGTCGGACCAATCAGACTCTGCGCTACAAGACTGTTTTGGTCACGCGGACTGGGAGATGTTCCGGTCCGCCTCTGATGACGACATCGAGGTTTACGCTGATAGCGTAACGTGTTTCATCAGGAAGTGCGTAGAGGATGTTGTTCCGACCAAAACAATACGGATCTACCCCAACCAGAAACCATGGGTTAACGGCGATGTTCACGCGGCACTTAGTGCACGGACCTCCGCTTTTAATTCCGGGAACGTGAAGGAGCGTAAACAAGCCAGTTATGCCCTCCGCAACTCTATCAGTGCAGCCAAACGCCAGTACAGGCACAAAATTGAAGGTCAGTTCAACACCACAGACTCTAGAATTATGTGGCAGGGAATTAACATCATCACGGACTATAAACGGAATAAAAACTCCACCATGAACACCGCTGCCTCTCTCTCGGATGAGCTTAATAAATTTTATGCTTGTTTGGAGGACAATAACACCGCTCTTGCGGAGAGATTATTCGCGGCTGACGCTACAGAGGATGGTTCATTCTCTGTCTCTGTTGCGGATGTAACCCGATCCTTCCGACGGGTGAACATCCGTAAAGCCACAGGTCCAGACGGCATTCCAGGCCGTGTCATCAGAACGTGCATGAACCAACTGGCTGGGGTTTTTACGGATATTTTCAACCCGTCCCTCTCCCTGTCTGTAGTCCCCACATGCTTTAAAACATCAACCATTGTGCCTGTACCGAAGCAAGCCAAAATCACTTGCTTAAATGACTGGCATCCTGTTGCTCTGACCCCCATCATCAGCAAATGCTTTGAGAGGTTAATCAGAGATTACATCTGCTCTGTTCTGCCCCCCTCTTTGGACCCATTGCAGTTTGCCTACCGCAACAACCGCTCCACTGATGATGCCATTGCATCTACAATACACACTGCTCTCTCCCATCTGGAAAAAAGGAACACATATGTGAGAATGCTGTTTGTAGACTACAGCTCAGCATTCAACACCATAGTGCCCTCCAAGCTTGATGAGAAACTCCGGGCTCTGGGCTTAAATAGCTCGCTGTGTAGCTGGATCCTGGAATTCCTGTCAGGTGGTTAGAATGGGCAGCAACATCTCCTCATCACTGACAATCAACACTGGAGCCCCGCAGGGCTGTGTTCTCAGCCCACTCCTGTATTCCCTATACACACATGACTGTGTGGCAACACATAGCTCCAATGCCATCATTAAGTTTGCTGACGATACGACGGTGGTAGGTCTGATCACTGACAATGATGAAACCGCCTACAGAGAGGAGGTGCACACACTGACACGCTGGTGTCAGGAGCACAACCTCTCCCTCAACGTCAGTAAGACCAAGGAGCTTGTAGTGGACTTCAGGAGGAAAGACAGAGAACACAGCCCCATCACCGTTAATGGAGCACCAGTGGAGAGAGTCAGCAGTTTCAAGTTCCTCAGTGTCCACATCACTGAGGAACTCACATGGTCCGTCCACACTGAGGCCGTTGTGAAGAAGGCTCACCAGCGCCTCTTCTTCCTGAGATGGCTGAGGAAGTTTGGAATGAACCACCACATCCTCACATGGTTCTACACCAGCACTGTAGAGAGCATCCTGACTGGCTGCATCACCGCCTGGTACGGCAATAGCACCGCCCACAACCGCAAAGACCTGCAAAGGGTGGTGCGAACTGCCATAAACATCATCGGAGATGAGCTTCCCTCCCTCCAGGACATCTATAACAGGCGGTGTGAAAAAAGCTTGGAGGATCATCAGAGACTCCAGCCACCCGAGTCATGGGCTGCTCTCACTGCTTCCATAAGGCAGGCGATATCGCAGAATCAGGACCCGCACCAGCCGGCTACATGATAGCTTCTTCCCCCAAGCAATCAGACTTTTGAACACATGATATATCAGGATCAATAATTAGCATTGCACTTTATTAATCTATAATCTCACACTGGACTGTAAAATATATTCTCCCCAATTCAACTACTGTATATATATTTTATATACTTGTGACTTGGTGACTTGGACTCGAGTCGACTCGAGTCGCTATTTTTATGACTTGTGACTTGACTTGACAAAAAATAAAATACTTGAGACTTGACTCGGATTGGAAGTTAAAGACTCGGGACTTGACTTGAGACACGAAGACTTGAATGACTTGAGTGTTAATCACATCATGTTTTCAGTTTGAATATAAAATATATAAATTATTTAAAAAAAAAAAAAAGTTGATCCAGCTGGAGCGCAGGCTGAGAATAGTTTTGTCATGACTGGATCACCGACACTATAGGCTATCATCAGCCATGCCCTCTCGTACCTTACGCACACCACGCCCACTTAGATCAGATAACACATCAACATGTCAGCCGGAGGGGTAACGTTACCGAGGACATACGCTTCGGCTTCAAAAATTATTATCAAGATGGCAAAAGACGAACAGGCTTTGCAAGACATGCAACGTTAAGATCGCGGACAGCCAGACGACAACCTCCAATTTCATCCGCCATTTGAAGAGCCATTCTGCCCAGTAAGTGCTTGTCAATTTGTTAATTTTATCTGGTTAGTTGGTAGTTAGCTAATGTAATAATAGCAGGGTTCCCACGGGTCCTTGAAATCCTTGAAAGTTTGTGAATCTGAAAAATTAAATTCAAGGCCCTGGAAAGTTCTTGAAAATAAACATACATAGATACAGGTCCTTGAAAGTGCTTTTGAATTTATTTTGTGCAAGAAGTTTTCTGGAAAAAAAAAATCTGTCCATTAATTTTTTATTTTGCCAACACTTCGTGGCTTATGCTGCATACTAGCCTGCTTGATTTACG
Source organism: Xyrauchen texanus (assembly GCF_025860055.1). Taxonomy (NCBI): domain Eukaryota; kingdom Metazoa; phylum Chordata; class Actinopteri; order Cypriniformes; family Catostomidae; genus Xyrauchen; species Xyrauchen texanus. The sequence continues at coordinate 25,250,757 of NC_068287.1, forward strand.
TTAGTTACGCGCATTTACGTTAAGTGTTTCCCGCGCAAGGTACATTGTTTTGTACGTTGCCATGACGTTCACGCGCTGGTACCTCAACGTTTCCCACTCACAGACATTGCAAAAATAGGCTTATGGATATACTCTGTGTGAGTGAGTGAGTGAGTGTGGGTGTGGGAGTGTGAGAGCGCGAGAGTGAGTGTGTGTGTGTGTGTGTGTGTGTGAGAGCGCGAGAGTGAGTGAGTGAGTGAGTGTGGGTGTGGGAGTGTGGGAGAGAGAGTGTGTGTGAGAGTGAGTGTGGGAGTGTGGGTGAGTGTGTGTGTGAGAGAGAGTGTGTGTGTGTGTGTGAGAGAGAGAGTGTGTGTGTGAGAGAGTGTGTGTGTGTGAGAGAGAGAGAGTGTGTGTGTGAGAGAGCGAGTGTGTGAGAGAGAGAGTGTGTGTGAGAGAGAGAGGAGAAATGTAACAAAGTTTAATGTATGTGTGTTTGAGAGAGAGAGAGGGAGGTGTTCAGAGAGGAGTCTGTTGGATGTTAAGCTGTTATTTGTTTTATGGACTCAATGTTGAAAATTTAAAACATTTCAAACACTGTTGGCAGAAGTGAAAAATAAATAATTTTATGAAGTTACAATTTTGTTTGATTCCATGATGTATTTTACTGAACATGAGTATTGTAATTTACTGACAGTTACTTATATCTTGTCTTTTCACTTTATTATGATCAGATTCTGCAGGTAAAATTACAATAATAAGGTGACTTGACTTGGACTTGACTTGACATAGCCTGTGACTTGACTTGGACTTGACTTGACATAGCCAGTGACTTGACTTGACTTGACTTGCCCAAGAAAAAAATACTTGGGACTTACTTGAGACTTGAAGGTTAAGACTTGAGACTTACTTGAGACTTGCACATGTGTGACTTGGTCCCATCTCTGTTATATACCCTCACCCTTATTTTTTTATTTTTATTTTTTGTGTATTCTATATTGTGTGTATGGTTTACTGTACATTCTATATTGTGTTGTGTAAGTATGTGTAAATTTGTTATGTAAATTGTGTTGTGTAAATATGCTGTTTATTGTAAATGGTACTGCTATGTTTTTCGGAACTGCACACAAGACTTTCACCTACTGTTGCACTTTGTGTACACAGTAGTGTGACAATAAAGTGATTTGATTTGATTTGATTGATTGTACCCAAGAAAGGCGGTGGCTTACGACCGATCTTGGACTTGAGAGTTTTCAACTGGGCACTGCTCAAACTCCCGTTCAAAATGCTCACGCAAAAACATATCCTGACTTGCGTCCGGCATCTAGATTGGTTTGCAGCGGTAGACCTGAAGGACGCATACTTTCACGTTTTGATTCTGCCGCGACACCGACCCTTCCTACGGTTCGCGTTCGACGGCCGGGCGTATCAGTACAAAGTCGGCCTGTTTCTGTCCCCTCGTGTCTTCACGAAATTCACAGAGGCAGCCCTTTCCCCGCTCCGAGAAGCCGGCATCCGCATACTCAACTATCTTGAGGACTGGCTCATCCTGGCCCCCTCGCGAGAGTTACTATGCGCGCACAGAGACCAGGTGCTTAGGCACCTCAGCCGTTTGGGGCTTCAGGTCAACTGGGAAAAGAGCAAGCTCACCCCGGTTCAGAGCATCTCTTTTCTCGGCATGGAGTTAGACTCAGTCTCAATGACCACACGCCTCACCAACGAGCGTGCGCAGTTGGTGCTGAAATGCCTCGCTTCCTTCAAGCCATTCGCAATGGTCCCTTTAAAATTTTCCAAAGGCTCCTGGGGTATATGGCATCCTCTGTGGCGGTCTCGCCGCTGGGGTTGATGCATATGAGACCACTTCAGCACTGGCTTCAGACTTGAGTCCCGAGACGAGCATGGCACCACGGCACGCACCCTGTGATGATCACCACCACCTGCCGCCAGACATTCAAACCCTGGACAGACCTCTGCTTTTTATGGGCAGGAGGACCCTTGCAGCAGGTGTCCCGACACGTCCTGGTCATGACCGAAGCCTCCAGATCGGGTTGGGGCGCCGTGTGCAACGGGCAACGCTGCGCTGGCACATCAACTGCCTAGAGTTGCTGACTGTTTTCTTTGCCCTGAGGAAGTTTCTCCCCTTAGTTCGGGCACACTCTGGCATCCGCATCCAGACCTCTGGAACCTCCACGTCTGGCCCTTGGACCAGACGCGGAAGATCTAGCCGGTCTACCACCTACTGTCGTAGACAAGATCAACCAACCCAGAGCCCCTTCTACCAGGCATCTTTATGCCCTAAAGTGGCGCCTGTTCACAAATTGGTGTTCTTCCTGGGCAGGAGAGGCTGGAAGGGTGGCTGTCCCCTTCCACCCTTAAGGTGTATGTCGTCGCCATCGTGGCTCACCACGACGCAGTAGACGGCAAGTCTCTGGGAAAGCACGACTTAATTATCAGGTTCCTAAGAGGCGCCAGGAGGTTAAATCCCTCCCGGCCAAGCCTGTTCCCCTCCTGGGCTCTCTCAGTGGTCCTCACGGGCCTCCAGATACTCCCCTTCGAGCCACTAGATTCAGCTGGACTCAGGGCCCTCTCTCTCAAGATGGCCCTGCTGATCGCGCTCGCCTCCATTAAGAGGGTCAGGGACCTGCAAGCATTCTCTGTCAGCGACACTTGCCTGGAGTTTGTGCCCAAGGTTCCTACCACGCCCTTCAGAGATCAGGTAGTGAACCTGCAAGCGCTGCCCCAGGAGGAGGCAGACCCAGCCCTTTCGTTGCTGTGTCCGGTACGTGCTTTGCGTTCCTATTTGGACTGCACGCAGAGCTCTAGACGTTCTGAGCAGCTCTTTGTCTGCAGAAAGGGAACGCTGTCTCCAAACAGAGGCTTTCCCACTGGGTTGTCGATGCCATTTTATTGGCTTATCACACCCAATCCGTGCCTCCCCCCTTATGGGTTCGAGCGCACTCAACCAGAAGTGTTGTGTCCTCGTGGCACTGGCCAGGGGCACCTCCCTGGCAGACATTTGTAGAGCAGCAGGGTGGGCAACACCTAATACCTTCGCGAGATTTTACAATCTCCGGGTTGAGTCGGTATCGTCCCATGTTCTCTCAGGTCCGAGCCCGTAGAACTCGGTAACACGCTGACGAACTGGCCGGGTGAATCGCTTGCACTTCTTTCCCTCAGCCGAGGTAAAATCGTGCGCCTATTTTTCCCAGGAGATCCCTGGATGATTCCTCCCTAGCCTTCATGGGTTAGGTGGGTGGGCAGTTCAGCAGAGGAACTTGCCCACCCAATCCACTACGGGTACTTAATCTACCCTTTATTGGAATAGGTGCTCCACAGGTCAAAGCCTCCTACGCGGACTCCCCCTGAGTGTATTTTCCGCAGTACTATCCCCTTGTGAGGGGACTCCCGTGTCTCCCTTAGGCAGTCCCAGATGCCTCAGTCGCCATGCTGTAGCAACTCCCCCCTCCTTGAGGCTGGATCTACCACCGCGTCATTCTTTCCACATAGGACCTAAGCGGCCATTTCATGTATTCGCCACCTTTACCTCCCCTACAGGGTAGGTGTGGTCTCCGCAGGGTCTTTTCCCCCTGAAAGAATAGGAAACTGGGTAACACCCCCTTCCCTTGATGCATGTAAGGGACCCGGCCGTGATTACTCTATGCGAGAAACATAGAGAGAAAAGAGGCCCAGCCAGGCTTGGCCCATTCCCAGGTTGGCAAGCATCATCTTGTTCCCCTCATCAGGGTAACCAGAAAGATTCTGATGACTTTATGGGGCATTGGGGAAGGGTACGTGTAGCCTGATACAGCTGGTCGCGTTTGCACGTAAGAATACCTGCCCGCTTCTGTATCAGCAGTTCACGTACACGGCTCAGTGCATGGCATGATTTCAGTGGGACCCCTAGTGTCGCTTCTCCGACACAAAGTCGAGAGAGCGACAGAAGGGAACTTCTAGGTTACGTATGTAACCTCCGTTCCCCGATGGAGGGAACGAGCCGTTGTGTCCTCCCCGCCACGTCGCTGAGCCGAGCCACTGTTGTGGACGGACCATTTCCAGCTCCTCAGAAAAATCCTGAATGAATTCCCGTATTTGTCCGCTTAAATACCCGTATGTCCGTTGGCGGGGTATGCAAATACTGTCTGCCAACTTCTCATTGGCCTTTATTCATAAGTCAGAGGCATATTTCGGCGCTCAAGAGAGACCCCTAGTGTCACTTCTCCGACACACTGTCTCGTTCCCTCCATCGGGGAACGGAGGTTACATACGTAACCTAGACGTTTTTTTTTCAAACACTGAGGGTCAATTCTCGAATGAGAATAATGTTTTTTTAAATAGTAAGTTCAAATCTCCAAAATGTGTTTCGTGTTTATAACAGATTTGAATTTCTTATTCATTTAAGCAAATTGCACATGTTTTGTCAAACGTGTGCAAAAGAGTAAGTACAATTGTCTACAATTTGCACAATAACTAAATGCACATGGATTGCTAATCAAAACTGATGAGTTGATTCTCAGTGAAATTGTCATACTCTTCACAATTTCTAAACATTCTTTCATCGAGTGAGCCATCACATGCAAAATGCACCATTGCATTATCAAAATCTGTCAGACATAAATGCATATTCCATAAATATCCATGACTTGGAATGTTTTTTCATTGTTGCAGGTTTTTATTTATTATTTATTTTTTTATTGTGTTGTATGGATGCCATTTTTTGGCAATTTTCTGTTTACTATATATGACTTTACATTTAAGAAATGTGTAAAAATGGACATGCAAATGAGAAATTTCTGTTTACATGTAACACATTGCTACAAAAATAAATGTACTGTATACATACAAATGTGCATATCCTTTTGTGCACACCCTTCTGTGTACTACAGTACTCTACATTATTGACTTTTCCCAGTAAAAGGTACCTACTGTTGAAATCAATAAAAATAAGGTCAGTGTGACACACAATAGCATTCAGCTAGACAAAACTGACATTATTGTATAGTTGTCATGTTCTTTGTTGTCTTTTGTTTTTGTGCTTTTATGTTGAAGTTTAGTTTAGTTCCTGTTTCCTGTTTGGTTTTTGTAGTCCATTGTAGTTTCATTTTATGATTGGTTTTCCCCTGATTAGTTCTCATTCCCTGATTATTTCCCCAGGTGTTCCTCATTCCCTTGTTTGTTCCTTTGTGTATTTAAGCCCTTAGTTTTCTTGTTTGCTTTGTTAGTTCTTGCATGTGTTACCATGCCCTGTGCTAGGTTTCCTTTGTCCTGACTTTTCCCCTATTTTTTTTTTATTAATAAAAGCTGCATTTAGATCCCCATTCTCTGCCTGCCTTTGTCACAATAGTACAGTAAGCATTCAGTGTCAACAAAAAAAGTATAACAAAAATGAAATTTGTGTATAAAAAACATTTCCAAGGTTGACTGCAATGTGAAAAAAATCTAAACAATTTTACCATTATGGCTCACAAAAAGAAGAAAAAAAAAAAGTTTAATTTTGGTGGCATTGGCAAAAATGCTAACACAATAACTAAGTTTTGAAGCATGATTTAAATGTTTTGGGTGAGTTACTACATTCTTTTTGATTACCATTTGGTTTTAATGTTTACTCTTATCTAGGTATTTACTGTAAGGCACCTCAGCACATTGATCAAGGGGATTCTGTTAGTATGTGTTATAAACACTTAAACACCATGTCTTCTAAAATTCAGGTATGCATCTTTTATCCTTAAGATTAATCTTTGATTATTGGATGCTTTGTGTTGATTATTTCTGAATTGATGAATTATTTAATTGGCATAATACATTACCTCTTTACTTGACTAATACATTTTTAATTTTGAATACTCAGGATTCTCTTGAACTCATTATTACCAGTAATTAAGCACTTATGATGTTACCACAAGTGTATCACCAGGATAATTATTACTGAGGGCCATCAATGCGAGCAAATCCTCAGGTACCGTCTGACTTATCGCTCAGCAAGCTGTATGTACCAGTGGGGATTTCTTTAAGACTGCAATGGAAGCTCAGCTTCCCCTATAATGTCAAAAAAATTATGGTCAAATATGTACTATTGTGTAAACAATTTATTGACTAAAAATGCGTTAGAACACGTTCATCTCGAAGACGAGTTCGTTCAGAATCAGCTACATTACATATAGCAGGTCGGCTGACTCGATTTACTTCTCATACATTCCCGTAGCGTCAGTGCATTTCCCTGTTGAAGCCGAGCGTCCATTGACTTCAATGGGGCTGCTCTGAACAGTTTTTTTCAGTGCTCCGAAAATAGACGGTCATTGGATAAATGCTGCGATCATGTCCCGCCCACGGACGCTCAGCGTCTCTGGGGGTGAACGAGGAGTGGGCTGGCCCGGACTCCGGGCTTCCGCGTGATGATTGGAGGATCTGTCGAAAGACTGCATCTCCTTTTGATTGACAGCGAATCTGTACTAGAAGAAGTCACTGAAGCTATTTCGCGCTCAGTCCCATCGCGGATTTCTCAAGTGTAGTCGAAAGACAAACTGCTGCAACCTATTTCTTTATATTTGTTTGGCGAAATTGCTAGTCAATTTGCATAATACATTTCACACAATTATACACCACATTCCTTGTTTCAGTTTTACCAAGTTTAATATATTTTTGTTTTAGAGCGTTCGTTCGTTCGTTCATTCATTCATTCATACAGTAGGCTAGGCTAGCGTCGTACGGGTGAAACTGCGCACGATGGCAGACGGTGCTAATATTGTCGACCTGATTTTGGCGAAGCCATTTGAAAGTCTTCCTTACGAGGAAAAAATTAGAATTAAACAGCAGGGCAGATCAACACCTAAGATTGATTTAGTGCAAAAAATAGGGTAAATAAGTTTATAATGTAGGCCGAAAATGAGCTTCCCCTCTTTGAAAGACCAGCAGCCGCCACTGGTATGTACATAACTAAGCAATTATCATTTGATTATGAGATAGCTTGATTTATTTATATTAGCAAACCCTCCAACCACTGACTTAATATCAAATTGGCAACCTCGTGATCATAAAAAAATATACGTAGGCTATTCCGGCCGTGTCACGAACCCCGCTCCTCTGCCCCATCTCCGCGTTCGCGAGCACGCACACATGCACTCCGCGAGCGTGCTCGCTTCTCGCTTCCCGCTTCCTCGCTCCGCCCCCTTGAGCTCGTACGCTCTGTTTCCTCCCTCGCTGAGCTCACATGCTCGTTCTGCTATTACGAGCTCTCGCTCAGTAAACTCTCTCCCCTCTGACCCACTTGCACTCACGCGCTTCCTATCTTCACACATTAGTTTCACCTGCACTCGTCTCATCACCTGTCATTCGTTACACCTGCACCTTCCCCTATAAATACCCAGCACTTCCGTTTCACGGGTGTTGGTTATTGTATGTTTAGTTTCCCGTACCTTTGCCCCGCTAGTCTCGTCTAGTTTTGCCCTGCTAGTCCCGTCTAGTTTTGCCCCTGCTAGTCCCGTCTAGTTTTGCCCCTGCTAGTCCCGTCTAGTTTTGCCCCTACTCGTCACCTCTTAGCTTGCCAACTTGTTCCCCTGTCTTCGTTCCCACTTGTTATTGTTATCTTGATTCCCCGGCTTCCGACCTCACGCTCCCCTTTGACGACTCTACACTGGATTTGCCCTGTTTTGTACTGTTGTACTGCTTTTAAATAGGGATGCACCGAAATGAAAATTCTGGGCCGAAACCGAAACCGAAAATCCAGGATGCACTTGGCCGAAAAACGAAACCGAAATGTTTACCTATTTTAAAAAAAAAAATGTTGTGTATAATTGTATTAATTTTATACTTTTTCATTAATTTCATGAATTTAATTAATCTGAATTGAAAAACTACAAACCAATAAAATAAATCACACTTTTATTGAAAGTAGCACACCAAAATTGGACAAAAAATATATTAAAACTATATTAAATATTATTCTTCTTTCAGTTCTGTAAAAATATAATTTGACAGATTTTATTAACAATTATCCAAATAATGTAAAGTTTTAGAAAACTATTATATGCAAAACAAGAGTCAAGTAATGAACTTAGCTAACATCTTTCAAAAAGTTTAAATATGCAACAGTAATTTTAATTAAAACAACAGGCAGAACACAGAATGGCAGAGGGCCTCTATTCCACTGATCTATATATATCTATAATATATAATTATATATATATATATATATATATATATATATATATATATATATAGATCAGTGCTGTATTCTGTTTATGTAAACGTATGTACACTTTAAGTGAAAATGATTGTGCAAAACAACAATGCAAAACAGCAGTAATTGAACTAAATCCAACCTCAACTGTAAACGACAGATGTATCCTCAAGTGAAGAACAAGTGTAATGTAATTGCTATACACATCATATTGGACCGCTTTCTATTTAAGTACAAGTGACAGGTTTTTCTTCAAGAACAAAAGTTGCTAAACGTTCTGACAGTCTCTCCTGTCAGAAAGCTCATCAAGAACATGAGATGCTGCACTGAACAGTCTCTCACTCTCTGTGCTGGTGCTTGGGCAGATAAATACCTGTGCGCAATCCGCGCAAGCAATGGAAAGCCGTCTTTGTTTATGCGCCCGTAGTCAAGGGGATTGTCGCTTCTAGCGTAGTTCAGATAAATACGTCTCAAGTTGTGGTGTAGCTGCGCTAGTTGTGACATTTTCCTGTAGAATCTCTTGCTGTATTCTGTATATATATATATATCTTGAAAGTTCTGCTGAATAAACACTGCAGATCGCAAATTTGATGTCCTTATCAGAAACTTTGAAGAATTTCCACACCGCTGACATGATCGGCCTTTGTTTGGTAGCGCTGTGATAAGGGCTAAATCGATCCAGATTGAAATCTGAGCACTGAGGGGCGGGGCGAGGAGGTATATATTTTCGGCTCATATTTTCGGCCTTTTTTCTCTTTCGGCCGAAAACCGAAAGTGTCGAAAGTGCCATTTTCGGCGGCCGAAATTTCGGTGCATCCCTACTTTTAAACACATTAAAAGCAGTTCTCACCGACATTGTGACTGTCTCTACTTGTGTGTGTGTGTGTCGGGTTACAGGCCGACATCGACACATGAATGAATAATGAGACCAACCGAGTTATCAAAAACACCAAGTCTCAGCCCTTCCTGTCTGTGTGTGTTCTGAATTGTGGCTGATTTTTTGTTTGACATTTACACATTTGGCAGACACTTTTATCCAAAGTGACTTAGTACATTCGAGGTATACATTTTAACAGTTTGTGTGTGTGTGTGTGTGTATGTTCCCTGTGAATAGAACACATGATCTCAGCATTGGTAGCACCATTCTCTCCCAAATTTGTTTTATAATGTTATAGTCTCACCAATAATATAATTAAATTAGGCTTGCTCATAATAATAGTTCATTTAGTCACATACATACAACTTGCTTAAGTGGAATAAGTCAGTGACTGATGGTACCTAAGTATTTGTTCACATTCATGGCATGCAGTAATAATCATATCCTGGCCTATGTACTGTGTGTGCAGCATCATATGCGCTTCATTTATGGGTAATAATGAATTTATGAAAATCCAGAATAATCAAAATAATGATTTATTAGACAGGTGAATAAGTATCATGCCAATTACATAATATAATAAAAACACTAATACAAAACATCCAATGCTCAAAGTAAGAGATGCATACCTGTCTATTATAATAAAAACATGATGTTGTGGGTTTAACACACACAGACACCGTGGGGTTGAATCTGGTTACAGGATCCCCTGACCAATGTGTTAAATTCCCTTATATACCCAGACCACAGTAGCCTGCATCAAACCAAAAGGTAAACAAAAGGAACTTGGGAATGAATTGATTCAGTGACACAGGAGGTAACACCCTGAAAGTAATTTACATTGAGTACCCCTTGGAGACATTCCACAGCAGAAACATAATTTCTCTAAAAAAAAATCAATCTTAGCTATTTCTGTTCCTGAATAGAAAATAAATTCTGTTAAGTATTTGTGAAACAAGCAATCAAACTGTTCTGTTCCAAACTAAAACTGTAGTATATTATATAAATACTACATTGCAAAATGTAGAATATTATATTGTAGTAGTGAATCATTGTCTCCACAAGAGAGAGTCAATGCAACATGATCACATGAGAAGTCCATTATGACCAATTCTGAGGATTTTTAGCAGTAACTCCTTACAAGCTGACACACATCACTCTTAGTTTAAGAGGAGGGTGGGAGTGCTAATTTAATTCTATATAACACCTATTGACTTTAGACATCAAATGAAATCACATTAAGGTGCAGAAATTGCATGTATATATTAACAAACATTTTAACAATATGGTCGAGGGGCATTTCTCTGTGGTGTTTTTAGTTGAAACTTTTTTGGATCTAAAATCCACAGTACATGACCATTGTGAAGAATACGTTTACGGTTTATTGCAATTACAATGATTGATTTTTACATTTTCACCGACTATACCTTTCTTTGCACCTCTACCTCCACCTCCATCCAACTCCAACATTTAGCTATGTCCTTCTCAAAATGTCCGAATCTTTTTCAGAAATGTCAGTCACAGAGGCCAAAGCAGAGTTAAAAGACCACCTTACCATAATTAGTAATGACAGAAAACAAATTCAACTGTATATGTTAATTTTACTCCAACTATAGGATATGTGTTTGCATACCTCTATGCAAATGATTTTGTAGGGTGGGACAGTGTCACTCAAATTCCTAAAACACAGTGCTATAAACGGAATCTTCATTGAGTGTTTGTGCCCAGCTGCAGTGAACAATTGTAAATGTACTGTATTACTGTTCAGCTTCTTATTTCATTCATTTGACAGTTTTGTAGTGGCCATGGAGATGCTACAGTATGGCGTTCTACTGATAATTATTTCATGTGAGAAACTCCCCTTTGTTCTGGAATATTACTGTCATCTTATTGTTCTAAATCATGTGACATTCATTTTCCATATTTTTCAGGTATCAGTGGTCAGTCATTGACGTCGTCTGATTCCGTAGTGAAAAAACCTGGAGAATCAGTCACTTTGTCCTGCACTGTGTCTGGATTCTCAATGGACAGCTACTACATGAGCTGGATCCGTCAGAAACCAGGGAGAGGACTGGAGTGGATTGGGTTCATTGACACTGGCACTAGTACTTATTTTGCACAGTCTCTACAAGGACAGTTCTCCATCACCAAAGACACCAGCACAAACAAGCTGTATTTAGAGGTGAAAAGCTTGAAAACTGAAGACACGGCTGTTTATTACTGTGCAAGAGACTCACAGTTAGACAAAAGACTACAAGTTTGCACAATAACTGTTCATGCAAGATATTTATGAGGGCCTCAGAGGAAATGAACAGCAAACTTCCCCTTTTCATGTTGTTTGAATAACTTAAAAATGTCCTCACAAGGAACTTCCTAAGTTCTGAGCTGGAAATCTAAAGGACTTGGATTCAAACCCTGTAAGAGGTGATCCATGAGACCTTTAAAACTCTTCCACCCAAAACACAAAACCTGCTGTACTGTACTCTAGTATTCTAAAATCACATTAGATCATAGAATAATTTTTTTTAAAACATTAAGTTCAAATCTCAAAAATGTGTTTCGTGTTTACAACAGATTTGAATTTCTTATTCATTTAAGCACATTGCACATGTTCCCTTTACAAAAAGCTTCACTATGATGCTGCTCTGCTAAGTGCTATGGGGAACAATCCTAGTTGTGACCGAGATGTGAATATGTGTGTAACACGTCAATGAACATTGACCGGAATTTATAGCCTCGGCTGATGTAATCATTAGATGCACCTGAGGCCAGGCTATAAATGGATGCGTCACCAGGTGTCGTCAGATCCTCTTTTTTCAGAGTGATTCTGTGGCTGTGTGAAACACAAATTCTAACTCCTAACAGAGGAAAGAAAGTTTTGACAGGGTTTGTGAAAAAGAGACCCCCAAACCCTCCAAATTAGGGGATAGATTTTATCTTCCAGTCTAAGAAAGGGAACGCCTCATGAGTCCCTTCCCTTCTTTGATAACCTCCATGAAGAGCTTTCTCGCTCATGGAGGAACCCCTAAAAAAAAAAAAACTGTCGGAGAGACGCTTGCAGGCTATCTCTCGCCGGGCTCGGCATCATCATTTAAGAAGCCCTCTCTCCCCTCAAAGCTTTGTAGGACAACCTCCACTTTAGTGGGAAGGGCTTATCAAGCAGCAGGTCAGGCTGGTGCTGCTCTGCACACTATGCTGTTTTACAGGCGTACCAGGCTGACCTCCTGGACGACCTGAGTGTGGGTTCTGTGCTTGACAAGCAAGCCTCAGACCCGCCTCGGTCCTGTTTGAAGGGAGGCTCAAAAGCAAAGCGTGGCGAGTCGTGCTCCTCCTCCTAGGGATTGGGGACAGTCTCTCCGCCCTCGCCAGCCCCGAAGCAAGACCTCAGGACTATAATTTATAGTAAGAGAAAACCCTGATGGTCTTGTGCCTAGATTAGGGGGTAGCTCCCTTCAGGACGGGGCGAGTTCGGGTTGCAGAGGCTTCCGTCAAAATTGGGTGTTTTCACTGTTCCTGCATTTTATTCAGGACGCAAAACACTCGACAACGCCTCAACAGGAAGTGATACAATCTAATACCCATCTCAGAGATCCTGGCAGCGTGGAAACTTCTGCCAGATATATTCTTTTCTGTGGGTCTTATAAGGGCGTCATGATTTAATTCACTCGCCACTTTTCCGTGTTTCAACGGCGTGTTCTCACTACCGTAAACCGGATTTCTTTTTTATGTCAAAAAAACAATAATTAAAAAAAATCAAATCTCCTGGTTAAAGGGGCCATAGTATGTGTTCCCCTTCCAGAGAGAGAGTTCCGGGGGTGAAGTCTTCCAGTGTCAGGTTCTTTCACTCGGCCTAGCCATTTTTACCCGCACATTCACAATGCATGATGTAGCATTGTGAATGTGCTACATTGCGACTCCGGGGCATCTGCATTCTGAATTATGTAGACAACTGGCTGATCCTAGCGCAGTTCCAGGAACTGGCAGTTCAGCACAGGGACATCATCTTAGCTCATCTGTTTCTCTGGGGTTGAGGCTCAACGCCAGGAAAAGCATCCTCTTTCCCACTCAGAACACTGTCTATCGGGGCATCGTATGGAGTTCAATCACAATGCGGGCACAACTGTCTCCCGCTAGGATTGAGTCCATTCAGATCACCCTGAGCAAAGTCAGGCTAGGTCAAGGTTGCACTGTTATCAGTATCAATGATTTCCAGGTCTCAGGGCGACCGTGTCCTCGGTGATCCCTCTGGACCTTCTGCTCATGAGACCGTTTTGTTGTGGCCCAAAGCCAGGGGATTTCTTCCAAGGGCCAAAACCCCTAGGCTAATAAGGGTTACGCGCCTCAGGCTTCGTTCCCTTTCTATGTGGTTCAGACCCCGGTTTTCTGCCTTGGGTCCCACTGTAGGGCAATATTTCATCCCTGACACGAATTGTGGAATCTTTCATGTTTGGCCCCTAAGGGTACCAACTGAGGGACACAGGGCTTTCTCCTGAGGTTATCGAGACCTTTTTAAATGCCGGGCTTTTTCCACTTGGAACAAGTTTGGGTGAGATCTTAGGGCAGAAGAGGACCTCTTCGCCTCTATGAATAGCGCAATGTCTCCTCTACTTCTCCCTGAAATCACCCAGCCCCCCTTGGGTCTGGACGTTAAGACACATACATGACCCAGAATGCGTCTGTATGCGTTTCTTTCCCCGGTTTCTCTGCTCTGCCCCGGGAGTCTTGGCAATGTTCACCAGCAAGGGTCTTGCCTCCTATTAATGGCACTGTGCTGGCCGAACAGGATATGTTTCTCGGAGTTAATACCTCTCCTCGATGGCTCACCTTGGGGGATTCCGAGCAGGGAGGACCTTCTCATCCCTGGCCCGAATTGTGAAACCTTTCATGTCTGGCCCCTAAGGGTACCAAATGAGGTTCACAGGGTTTTCTCTTGAGGTTATCGAGACCATTTCAAGTGCTAGGTCTCCCTCCACTTGGAACTGATCTGGGTAGATTTTACAGGGCAGAAGAGGACCTCTTCACCTCTGTTGATAGCGCAATGTCTCCTCTACTTCTCCCCGAGTCACCCAGTCCCCCCCCTGCATGCGTTTCCTTCTACTAAAGTTCATAATACAGAACCAGCTAACTGCCAGTTTGCTTCAGTTCTGGATTTTCTTTAGAAAGAACTGTCAGCGGGTACTTGTCTCACCACTGCCAGGTTCTAAGTGGCCAGTGCGGTTTGCCACGGCTTGGTGGGCGGGGTGCCCTCTAAGAGGTATCCTCATTATTGCCCGGGCCTACGAGGCGCACGGTCAAGCTTCGCCAGTAGGTTTAGGGCGCAGTCTACCAGAGGGCTCTCCTCCTCTAAAACCTTGGCTAGAGGTCTCCCTCTGCAGCAAGTTTGTGATGCGGCAGGTTGTCCTCTCCACACACATTCATTCGATTTTTATAGGTTAGATGCTTTGCTACTCCGGACTCTTATGTCCTTGAGTCGACATCTCAGCCCATGCCTAAACAAGTTTGTGAAGCGGCAGGTTGTCCTCTCCGCACACATTCATTTGACTTTTATAGTTTGGATGTTTATGATACTCCGGGCTCTTATGCCCTTGAGTCGACATCTAAAGCTCATGTCTGAGACCTTTCGAGTTTTTGTGAGTACACTGCACAACCGTAGGGGTCCGGACAGCCCCCAGTGCGGCGACGTGGATATTGCGTTCCCCATAGCGCTTAGCAGTGCAGCATCATAGTGAAGCTATTTGTAAAGGGAACGTCTCGGGTTACATGTGTAACCCTTGTTCCCTGAAAAAATTGGAACGAGATGCTGCGCTTCTTTGCCGCACTGGGACGTCCCAGGACTGCTCTTCAAAAAGAAGTATCTGACGACACCTGGTGACTCATCCATTTATAGCCTGGACTCAGGTGCATCTAATGATTACATCAGCCGAGGCTATAAATTCCGGTCAATGTTCATTGACGTGTTACACACATATTCACAGCTCGGTCACAACTAGGATTGTTCCCCATAGCGCTTAGCAGCGCAGCATCTCATTGCTCTTTTTTCAGGGAACGTTTGGTTACGTATGTAACCTCTGTTCCCCGAGGGAGGGAACGACACGTTGTGTCGGAGAAGCGACACTAGGGGTCTCTCTTGAGTGCCGATATCCACCTCTGGTCTATGAAAAAAGGCCAATGAGAGTTGGCAGCCAGTATTTGCATGTCCCGCCCCCGGACATACGGGTATTTAAGCGGCGCAAATACGGGAGTTCATTCAGGATTTTTCTGAGGAGCCGGAAATGGTCCGGCCACAACAGTGGCTCGGTTCAGTGACATGGCGGAGGAAAGACACAACGTGTCGTTCCCTCCCTCGGGGAACGGAGGTTACATACGTAACCAAACGTTCCCCTTCTGTCGCTCTCTCCACGTTGTGTCGGAGAAGCGACACTAAGGGACCCATTCCAATCTTGCCATGTGCTGAACCGTGTACGTGAACTGCCGATACAGAGGCGGGCAGGGATTCATCCAGTGCCACGCATCGTCTGTACCCGGCTGCACGTACCCTTCCCCAATGCCCCATACGAACATCGGGATCCTTCTAGTTACCCTGGGAGGGGAACAAGGCGATGTTTGCCAACATGGGAACGGGCCAGCCTGGCTGGGCCTCTTTTCTCTCTATGTTTCTCGCATAGAGCAATCACGGTCGGGGCCCTTACATGCATATAGGGAAGGGGGTCTTACCCAGACCCTGCGGAGACCACACCTGCCCTTTTTCTTGGGGAGGAAAAGTGGTAGACACGTCACACGGCCGTCTTAGGGCTCGTGTGGAAAGTATGGTGCGGTGGTAGATCCCAGCCTCGAAGGGGGGAGTTGCTACAGCACGGCGACCGGGGCAGCTGTAACTGCCTAAGGGAGACACGGGGTCCGCTCGTAAGGGGACAGAACCGTGGAAATACACACAGGGGGCGTCCGCACAGGAGGCCTTCTACTTTACCTGTGGAGCACCTATACCAGTACAGGGTAGCCATCAGGGTACCCGCAGTGGCTTGGGTTGGCGAGTTCCTCCGCTGAACCGCGGACCCGGAGGGCTGGGGAGGAATCGACCAGGGGCCCGACTCGGAGTGGGGCGCCCTGGGAAGAAGGCGCACTACTTTACCTTGACGTCAGGAAAAGGGCGCTGGGCGCAAGCGATCCACTCGGCCGGTCGGTCTACGTGTTACCGAGTTCTACGGGCTCGGACCTGAGAAAACACGAGACGCAACCGACACAACGCGGAGGTTGTAAAACCTCGCGAAGGTGTTGGGTGTTGCCCAACCCATGGCTCTACAGATGTCTGCTAGGGAGGTGCCCTTGGCCAGTGCCCACGAGGACGCAACACCCCTTGTTGAGTGAGCTCGGACCCGTACGGGTAGGGGCACGGCCTGGGTGTGATAAGCCAGTGTGATGGCATCGACAACCCAGTGGGCGAGCCTCTGTTTGGAGACGGCATTCCCTTTCTGCCATCCCCCAAAGCAGACAAAGAGCTGCTCAGAGCGTCTGGTGCTCTGTGTGCGGTCCAGGTAAATGCGCAGGGCGCGCACTGGACACAGCAACGAAAGGGCTGGGTCTGCCTCCTCCCGGGGCAGCGCTTGCAGGTTCACTACCTGATCTCGGAATGGTGTGGTAGGAACCTTGGGCACATAGCCCGGTCGCGGTCTTAGGATCACAGACGTATCTGCCGGACCGAACTCCAGGCAAGTGTCGCTGACAGAGAACGCTTGCAGGTCCCCGACCCTCTTAATGGAGGCGAGCATGATCAGCAGGGCCGTCTTAAGAGAGAGGGCCCTGAGTCCAACTGATTCGAGCGGCTCGAAGGGAGGTCTCTGGAGTCCTGCCAAGACTACCGAGAGATCCCAGGAGGGAACTAGGCCTGGCCGGGAGGGATTCAACCTCCGGGCGCCTCTCAGGAACCTGAGGATCAGGTTGTGCTTACCCAAAGACTTGCCGTCTACAGGATCGTGGTGGTGGCGATAGCGGCAACATACACCTTGAGGGTGGATGGGGACAGCCTCCTGTCCAGCCTCTCCTGTAGGAACAGAAGCACTGACCTAATCGCGCATCTCTGCGGGTCTTCGTCTCGGGAAGAACACCAATCTGCGAACAAGCGCCACTTTAGGGCGTAAAGGTGCCTGGTAGAGGGGGCTCTGGCTTGGTTGATGGTATTCACAACGGTCGCCGGTAAGCCGGCTAGCTCTTCCGCATCCCGTCCAGGGACCAGACGTGGAGGTTCCAGAGGTCTGGGCGCGGGTGCCAGAGCGTGCCCCGTCCCTGAGAGAGGAGGTCCTTTCTCAGGGGAATTCACCAGGGAGGAGCTGTCGCGAGGAGCCTGAGTTCCGAGAACCAAGTCCGAGTGGGCCAGTAGGGGGCCACCAACATGACTTGCTCCTCGTCCTCCCTGACCTTGCACAGCACCGTGCAAGAAGGCTCACTGGGGGAAATGCGTACTTGCGCAGCCCCGAGGGCCAGCTGTGTGCCAGCACGTCTGTCCCGAGGGGAGCCTCTGTTAGGGCGTACCAGAGCGGGCAGTGGGAGGTTTCCTGGGCGGCGAACAGGTCTACCTGGGCCTTGCCAAACCGTTCCCAAATCAGCTGGACTGACTGGGGGTGAAGCCTCCACTCCCCGCCGGGCAGGCGTTGTCGTGATAGCGCGTACGCTACGACGTTGAGCTTGCCGGGGATGTGAGTGGCACGCAGCGACATGAGTCGCTGCTGGCTCCATAGGAGGAGACGGCGGGCGAGTTGTGACATGTGGTGGGAGCGTACGCCGCCTTGGCGATTTATGTACGCCACCACCGTGGTGCTGTCCGATCTCACGAGGACATGTTTGTCCCGAACTAACGGGAGGAACTTCCTGAGAGCAAGAAGGACGGTCAGCAACTCCAGGCAATTGATGTGCCAACGCAGCGGGGCCCCTTTCCAACGGCCCGCTGCTGCGTGCCCGCTGCACACGGCACCCCACCCGGACCGGGAGGCGTCGGTTGTGACCAGGACGCGTCGGGACACCTGCTGCAGGGGCACTCCTGCCCGTAAAAAGCAGTGGTCTGTCCAGGGTCGGAGTGTTTTGAGGCAGGCGGGGGTGATCCTTACCCGATGCGTGCCACGGTGCCATGCTTGTCTTGGGACTCGAGTCTGGAGCCAGTGCTGGAGTGGTCACATATGCATCAACCCCAGCGGCGCGACCGCCGCGGAGGACGCCATATGCCCCAGGAGCCTCTGGAAAAGTTTTAGAGGGACCACTGTGCCTGGCTTGAAGGAAGCGAGGCAGTCCAGCACCGACTGAGCACGCTCGCTCGTGAGACGTGCTGTCATTGAGACTGAGTCTAACTCCAACCCAAGAAAAGAGATGCTCTGAACCGGAGTGAGCTTGCTCTTTTCCCAGTTGACCTGAAGCCCCAAGCGGCTGAGGTGCCGGAGCACCTGGTCTCTGCGGATGCCGGCTACTCGTAGCGGGGCAAGGGCCGCCTCTGCGATCTTCGTGAAGATGCGAGGGGACAGAGACAGGCCGAAGGGGAGGACTTTGTACTGAAACGCCTGGCCGTCGAACGCGAACCTTAGGAAGGGTCGGTGTCGTGGCAAAATTGAGACGTGGAAGTACGCGTCCTTCAGGTCCACCGCTGCGAACCAATCTAGATACTGTACGCCAGCCAGAATATTTCTCTGCGTAAGCATTTTGAACGGGAGTTTTAACAAGGCCCGATTGAAAACTCGCAAGTCCAGGATAGGTCGTAAGCTGCCGCCTTTCTTGGGTACAATGAAGTAAGGGCTGTAGAAACCCTTCCTCATTTCAGTTGGAGGGACGGGCTCTACCGCGCCCTTGGCTAAGAGGGTCGCGATTTCTGTGCACAGGGAACTGGCGTGCTCGCCGTGTACTGCGGAAAAGCGGACGCCCCTGAAGGGGGGCGGGAGCCAGGAAAACTGAATTGCGCAACCGAGTCGAATGGTCCGGTGCAGCCAGCGTGATGCGTTGGGAAGCGAAAGCCACGCTTCCCAGCTCTGCGCTAGGGGCACCAAAGGGACGAGTATTTTGGACGTACCCGGCGGGGCCTCGCAGCAGGGCAGAACAGGTAATGCAGCGTCGGGCGGCTTCGTTGCGGCCTGAGGCTGAGGTGCTGAGAATAGACTCAAAGCACTTACCTTGCTCCGTGCACCCGGCAGGGGGCGGGTTCTTGACTGAGGAGGAGGTCTGATGTTGGCGTCCTCTGGACTTGTCTGAACCGGCCGGCCGGTGGACAGTCGTGGGCAGGCGGAAGGCGGGATCGCCGCGTCCGGTGTACCGGGACTGTCGTAATCTGAAAGCAGATTGCCGTGAGAACGGCATTTGCGGGCCAGGTGACCCAGAGGCAAAGGAAATAGCTCTGTTAATGAGAATGTGGGTACCACAGCCCCCGTCAGGGGGTGTGGAAACATGAAAAAACAAAGGATTCTCTTCCCGGCCCTCCACCGGGGGACGGAGCGGTCTTACCACCTCCGGATCTAACATCTTCGGCTCTGGGTCGGCTGTCTCAGGAACGCTTGGGAGCCTTCCGGGTCCTGGAGGGGTTTGTGAGACAGGGGGCGTGCGCCGCCTGCGGGGTGCTCGACGCTGGGGCTGAGAGCTGGGCCCGGGTTGAGGCGGAGCAGGAGCTGGTTTCTTCGCAGGGGGACGCCTTCGGCGGGCAGACGGGGCAGGGCCCGTAGTGGCAGGTCTGCGGCGGGGCATCATGTGAGAGATGGCCTCTGTCTGCTTCTCCACTGCGGAGAACTGTTGGCCGAAGTCCTCGACGGTGTCGCCGAAAAGGCCAGTCTGGGAGGCAGGTGCGTCCAGGAAGCGGTTCTTACCAGCCTCACGCATCTCGACCAGATTGAGCCAAAGATGGCGTTCCTGGACCACTAGGGTGGCCATCGCCTGTCCGAGTGCCTGCGCTGTGGCCTTCGTCGCTCTCAGGGCGAGGTCGGTCACTGAGCGCAGTTCCTGCAGCACATCAGGATCAGGTCCACCCCCGTGCATGTTGAGTGCTTTGGCCTGGTGGACTTGCAGGAGGGCCATCGCATGCAGGGTGGAGGCAGCGCGTCCAGCCGCACTGTAGGCCTTCGCGTTGAGCGAGGATGTTGTCCTACAGGGCTTAGATGGGAGTACGGGGCGGCCCCGCCAGGCGGTAGGGCTACCGGGGCATAGATGGTACGCAACTGCCCTATCGACCTGGGGAATCGCCTCGTATCCGTGCCGCTCTCCGCCGTCGAGGGTGGTGAGAGTGGAGCGGGTGGCACCTAGACGAGCGGAGAGCAGGGCTCTCCATGTAGACGTCAGCTCATCATGCACCTCCGGGAAGAAAGGAACCGGGGGGATGCGAGGCCGCGAACGGCTTGCCGCCCCCAGGAACCAATCATCCGACCGTGAATGCTGTGGGGAGGATGGAGGGTTCCAATCCAACCCCACGCTTACGGCGGCCCGGGAAAGCATGTCAGACATCTGAGTGTCGGCCTCAGCCTGGGCCTGCTGGCCCGAAGGCGGCAGTCCAGGGGAGTCCTCGGCATCAGACATCACACTCTCCGATGCAGCGGCGAGCTCATCTGCTTCGGGCTCGGGAGGATAGACAGCCAGGCCGTGAGGCGAGCCGCTATCGCCGCTGAGCGTGGACGGGACCAGCGAGCGTGTCGGGAACGGGAGGTTCGCGGGGGCTACCCGGCGAAACCGCACCCGCTGCCGCCCCAAATCGCCCCCAGCGCCAACCGCATCGTCCTCAATCCCGTGGGAAGAAGGAGCAATGCGGGGTGCAGCTGGGGTGGCTTGCTTTCTGTTGAAAGCAAGCCGCGACCGCAACGTGGTCATGGTCATGTTCTCGCAGTGAGAACATGAACCATCCACAAATGCCGTCTCGGTGTGATCGCGGCCCAAACACACGAGACAGCACCTGTGGCCGTCTGAAGCGGAGAGCACTCTACCGCATCCAGGAACAACACAGGGGCGGAAGGGCATCTTGAAAAAGACGCGTTCTGAAAAGAACGTTCAACGCCGCTGTGTTTTGCTCTTTTAGAGAAATTACTCTTTTAATAGGAATTTACTGTTTTAATACACTGTGTGTGTGTGTGTCTGCGCTGTCGAAGCGCTCAGGGGCAGCAATGCACGCCGTGCAATGTAAAGGAGAAAGCCGCTGTTGTGCGCAGTCAAGATCCAACAGCATGCAGATCGTCAGAGGAAACAGGAACGTTTTAATGTGGTGTGTAACTCGCAGCAAACTGCAGACAGACCATCGGCTCCGAAGAAATTTTCTGAATGAACTCCCGTATTAGCGCCGCTTAAATACCCGTATGTCTGGGGGCGGGACATGCAAATACTGGCTGCCAACTCTCATTGGCCTTTTTTCATAGACCAGAGGTGGATATCGGCGCTCAAGAGAGACCCCTGGTGTCGCTTCTCCGACACAACGTGGAGAGAGCGACAGAAGGGGAACAAGGGTTACACATGTAACCCGAGATGTTTTGTCACATGTGTGCAAAAGAGTAAGTACAATTGTCTACAATTTGCACAATAACGAAATGCACATGGATTGCTAATCAAATCTGATGAGTTGATTCTCAGTGAAATTGTCATACACAATTTCTAAACATTCTTTCATCGAGTGAGCCATCACATGCAAAATGCTCCATTTCATTATCAAAATCTGTCACACATACATGTATATTCTATAAATGTCTATGACTTGGAATGTTTTTTCATTGTTGCAGGTTTTTATTTTTTATAATTTTTTTTATTGTTTTGTATGGATGCCATTTTGTGGCAATTTTCTGTTTACTATATATGACTTTACATGTAAGCAGTGTGTAAAAATGGACATGCAAATGATAATTTTCTGTTTACATGTAACACATTGCTACAAAAATAAATGTACTGTATACATACAAATGTGCATTTCCTTTTGTGCACACCCTTCTGTGTACTACAGTACTCTACACTATTGACTTTTCCCAGTAAAATGCACATACTGTTGAAATCAGTGTGATACACAATAGCATTCAGCTAGACAAAACTGACATTATTGTATAGTACAGTAAGCAGTCAGTCAACAAAAAAGTATAACAAAAATGAAATGTGTATATAAAAAACATTTCCAGGGTTGACTATGATGCGAAAAACATCAAAACAATTTTACCATTATGGCTCACAAAAAAAAATAAAAAATTTTTTTATTTTGGTGGCATTGGCCAAATTGCTAACACAATAACTCGGTTTTGAAGCATGATTTAAAAGTTTTGGGTGAGTTACATTCTTTCTGTTTACAATTTGGTTTTAATGTTTACTCTGATCTAGGTATTCTGTTAGAATGTGTTATAAACACACAAACACCATGTCTTCTAAAATGCAGGTATGCATCTTTTATCCTTAAGATTAATCTTTGAGTATTGGATGCATTGTGTTGATTATTTCTGAATTGATGAATTATTTAATTGGCATAATACATAACCTCTTTACTTGACTAATAAATGTTTAATTTTGATTACTCAGGATTCTCTTGAACTCATTATTACTAGTAATTAAGCGCCTATGATGTTACCACAAGTGTATGACCAGGATAATTATTACTGCGGGCCATGAATGCGAACAAATTCTCAGGTACCATCTAACTTATCGCTCAGCAAGTTGTAACTAAGCAATTATCATTTGATTATGAGATAGCTTGATTTTTTTATATTAGCAAACCCACTGACTTAATATCGAACTGGCAACCTCGTGACCATAAAAAAATATACGTAGGCCATTCCTGCCGACATCAACACCTGAATGAATAATGAGACCAACCGAGTTATCAAAAACACCAAATTATAATAATATCTATGATGATCAGGATTAGATTGGAAAGTTGATTTAAATTTGAGGTCAATTAATTGGATTCAGATTGAACTATGAATGGTGTCAGATTCAGTCTGAACTAAATCAAATACTTTAAGACGTAAAACCAACTCGTGCCAGAAAAGATGAACACACGCAGAACTTCACCATCCTGTTGGATAGCGCCATCACACCAGTGAAATGGCCTGAAAAAATTAAAAATGTGCACGCATGTGTGTTCTGCATTAGTGATGTGTTATAGTCTTAATCCTTCATTTCTGTGTTCTGCAATGTGGCTGATACATTTTTAAATGACCAAATAAAACACACACACTTTGAGACTAAAACTGTTTTAGTTTCACCCATTGCATTGAGGGTGTGTTATAGTCTCAGCTCTTCCTGTCTGTGTGTTCTGAATTGTGGCTGATTGCTTTTTGTTTGACATTTAGACATTTGGTTGACACTTTTATCCAAAGTGACTTAGTGCATTCCAGGTATACATTTTAACAGTTTGTGTATGTGTGTGTGTGTGTTTGTTATGATCGGCCTTCTGGCCGGCGCTTCAGAGCTCTGAACACCAGAACCGTCAGACACAGGAACAGTTTATTCCCTCAGGCTATCTATCTAACGAACAATTAAATTGCCCTATTGAGCAATAATTATGTGCAATACACAGTTTAATTCTATTTATATTATCCAACATATCCACTTCTGCCATTACTTACATTGCTCTGTACATAATATACAGGTTTTTTATCTTTATATAACAGATTGTAATAGATTTGCACTACGTGTGTGTATGTGGGTATGTATGAAGGTGAGTGTATGTACGTATATGTATAATTATTTATTTTGTATTCTTTTTTGTTTTAATTACCTATGTCTTGCTGCTGTTTTTGGTATTGTTTGTATTGTTGTATACTGGAAGCTCCTGTCACCAAGACAAATTCCTTGTATGTGTAAGCATACTTGGCAATAAAGCTGATTCTGATTCTGATCTCAGCATTGCTAGCACCATTCTCTCCCAAATTTGTTTTATAATGTTATAGTCTCACCAATAATATAATTAAATTAGGCTTGCTCATAAGTGGAATAAGTTAGTGACTGATGGTACCTAAGGATTTGTTCACATTCATGGCATGCAGTAATAATCATATCCTGGCCTATGTACTGTGTGTGCAGTATCATATGCACTTCATTTATGGGTAATAATGAATTTATGAAAATCCAGAATAATCAAAATAATGATTTATTAGACAGGTGAATAAGTATCATGCCAATTACATAATTCGATACATTCAGAAATCACTAATACAAAACATCCAATGCTTAAAGATTAATCTTAAGAGTAAGAGATGCATACCTGTCTATTATAATAAAAACATGATGTTGTGGGTTTAACACACACAAACACCGTGGGGTTGAATCTGGTTACAGGATCCATCTGACCAATGTGATAAATTCCCTTATATACCCAGACCACAGTAGCCTGCAGCAAACCAAAAGGTAAACAAAAGGAATTTGGGAATGAATTGATTCAGTGACACAGGAGGTAACACCCTGAAAGTAATTTACATTGAGTACCCCTTGGAGACATTCCACAGCAGAAACATAATTTCTCTAAAAAAATCAATCTTATTTGTGTTCCTGAATAGAAAATAAATTCTGTTAAGTATTTGTGAAACAAGCAATCAAAATTTTCTGTTCCAAACTAAAACTGTAGTATATTATATGAATAATACATTGCAAAATGTAGAATATTATATTGTAGTAGTGAATCATTGTCTCCACAAGAGAGAGTCAATGCAACATGATCACATGAGAAGTCCATTATGACCAATTCTGAGGATTTTTAGCAGTAACTCCTCCTTACAAGCTGACACACATCACTCTTAGTTTAAGAGGAGGTGGGAGTGCTAATTTAATTCTATATAACACCTGTTCACTTTTGACATCCAATGAAATCACATTAAGGTGCAGAAATTGCATGTATATACTAGCAAACATCTTAACAATATGGTCGATGAGCATTTCTCTGTGGTGTTTTTAGTTGAAACTTTTTTGGATCTAAAATCCACAGTGCATGACCATTGTGAAGAATATGGTTACGGTTGATTGCAATTACAATGATTGATTTTTACATTTTCACCGACTACACCTTTCTTTGCACCTCTACCTCCACCTCCATCCAACTCCAACATTTAGCAATGTCCTTCTCAAAATGTCACAGTTAAGCTTGCAGCCTCCAGCAACAGCTGTCAAATGAAATTCCTACTAAAAGATACCACACTTAAATAGCACAAAACTCCTACCATACAAACATCCAACACTTACTACACCAATAACAATATATAGCTGGAATTCTAAGAGCACACACTGCGAGTCAGCTGATACAAGTCATTTTGATGAAGACTTAAAACAACAAAGGGCAATGAACTTCAGTCTTGTTCTATCGGGAAGGCACTCAGGCTTGAGTGATGTGTAAGATGCCATTTATTTGATAAATGTAAAACAGAAAGAAATGTCTCTCTCTTTGGTGTTGGCCCCGACCGGCGGTCCAAGGGAGTTGTACCCGGAACCGTCATGTCCTGCCGGAGATAGGAGGCAGGGGCGAGGTGCCTACCCCCCTGTGGGACAGGGCTCAACTGGTGGTGGTGGGGTGGTGGAGGTTGCCGTGTTAGCACACTGAAACAGCAATGTGATAGATTGTGAGGAGATTATAAAGCAATGGCTTACATGCGATTGGCTAGGAATTACCCAGCTAATGATGTGATGATGTACAGCTGCTAGTCTTCCCGCTAAAACTACGCCGCACTTCCATTTATGTGCATTTGTATGATATTATCATTCCAGAATCGGCATTCTGAGTGCACACTTGTGTTTCACTGAGTTATTCGATTTCAGTTATAATTTTACTGTTTAAGATATCCCAAAACCTGAGCCAGTGGCTACTCTTATTTTCCTCTTTGAGCATCTGAAAAGTTTAGGCCAAATCTTTGTCAGAAATGTCAGTCACAGAGGCCAAAGCAGAGTTAAAAGACCACCTTACCATAATTAGTAGTGACAGAAAACAAATTCAACTGTATATGTTAATTTTACTCCAACTATAGGATATGTGTTTGCATACCTCTATGCAAATGATTTTGTAGGGTGGGACAGTGTCACTCAAATTCCTAAAACACAGTGCTATAAATGGAATCTTCATTGAGTGTTTGTGCCCAGCTGCAGTGTACAATTGTAAATGTACTGTATTACTGTTCAGCTTCTTATTTTATTCATTTTTCAGTTTTGCAGTGGCCATGGAAATGCTACAGTATGGCGTTCTACTGATAATTATTTCATGTGAGAAACTCCCCTTTGTTCTGGAATATTACTGTCATCTTATTGTTCTAAATCATGTGACATTCATTTTCCATATTTTTCAGGTATCAGCGGTCAGTCATTGACGTCCTCTAATTCTGTAGTGAAAAAACCTGGAGAATCAGTCACTTTGTCCTGCACTGTGTCTGGATTCTCAATGGACAGCTACTGGATGCACTGGATCCGTCAGAAACCAGGGAGAGGACTGGAGTGGATTGGGTACATTGACGGTGGCACTAGTACTTATTTTGCACAGTCTCTACAAGGACAGTTCTCCATCACCAAAGACACCAGCACAA
This sequence comes from Xyrauchen texanus, assembly GCF_025860055.1. NCBI lineage: Eukaryota > Metazoa > Chordata > Actinopteri > Cypriniformes > Catostomidae > Xyrauchen > Xyrauchen texanus. Next base: position 25,277,260 of record NC_068287.1, read on the forward strand.
ACAAGCTGTATTTAGAGGTGAAAAGCTTGAAAACGGAAGACACGGCTGTTTATTACTGTGCAAGAGACTCACAGTAAGACAAAAGACTACAAGTTTGCACAATAACTGTTCATGCAAGATATTTATGAGGGCCTCAGAGGAAATGAACAGCAAACTTCCCTTTTTTATGTTGTTTGAATAACTTACAAATTTCCTCACAAGGAACTTCCCAAGGTTGAGCTGGAAGTCTAAAGGACTTGGATTCAAACTCTGTAAGAGGTGATCCATGAGTCCCTTAAAACTTTTCCACCCAAAACACAAAACCTACTGTTCTGTACTCTAGTATTCTAAAATCACATTAGATCATACATTTTCTACCCTGCTTTTATGAAGAAAAAACCCATCTGTAATAGGAAGACTTTGATACACTGTATATCTCCTTTAAAAATATATGTTTTAAAGAGAATGAGTGCAGAATAGTGAATTGATCTTGATTTGGAAAAAATGCAAACTTATGGATTTGGATTGACTCCAAATGTAGCTTTAAAATAGGTTATTTAGAAAATCCAGTTCATACACTTTATTGATAATCATTACTGAATTTCTATTGAATTATTTTCAAACATGGAAATGAATATTGTACCAATGCTGGGTTTTAGCTTTATGTTTGCTTTGAATGCAAGAAGGGATCTTGAAAATCTGTTGACAATCAACCACGCTGTGGCTCAATTCTCGAATGAGAATCATTTTTTGAGGCAAATCTCAAAAATGTGTTTCTTGTTTACAACAGATATGAATTTCTTATTCATTTAAGCACATTTTCACATGTTTTGTCACATTTGTGCAAAAATTTAAGTACAATTGTCTACAATTTGCACAATAACTAAATGCACATGGATAGCTAATCAAAACTGATGAGTTGATTCTCAGTGAAATTGTCATACTCTTCACAATTTCTAAACATTCTTTCATCAAGTGAGCCATCACATGCAAAATGCTCCATTTCATTATCAAAATCTGTCAGACATACATGTATATTCCATAAAAATCTTTGACTTGGAATGTTTTTTCAATTTTGCAGGGTTTTATTATTATTATATTTTTTATATATTGTTTTGTATGGATGCCATTTTGTGGCAATTTTCTGTTTACTATATATGACTTTACATGTAAGCAATGTGTAAAAATGGACATGCAAATGAGAATTTTCTGTTTTCATGTAACACATGGCTACAAAAATAAATGTACTGTATACAAATGTGCATATCCTTTTGTCCACACCCTTCTGTGTACTACAGTACTGTACAGTATTGACTTGTATGACAGTATGTATAAAAATCATTTCCAGGGTTGACTGCCTTGCGAAAAACATCTAAACAATTTTACCATGATGGCTCACAAAAAAAAACAAAAAAAGTTTATTTTTGTTTTAATTAATTGGCCAAATTGCTAACACAATAATTAGGTTTTGGAGCATGATTTAAAGGTTTTGGGTGAGTTACTACATTCTTATTGTTTACCATTTGGTTTTAATGTTTTCTCTTATCTAGGTATTTACTGTAAGGCACCTTAGCACATTGATCAAGGGGATTCTGTTAGTATGTGTTATAAACACACAAACACCATGTCTTCTAAAATTCAGGTATGCATCTTTAATCCTTAAGATTAATCTTTGATTATTGGATGCTTTGTGTTGATTATTTCTGAATTGATGAATTATTGAATTGGCATAATACATTACCTCTTTACTTGACTAATACATTTTTAATTTTGAATACTCAGGATTCTCTTGAACTCATTATTACCAGTAATTAATGATGTTACCACAAGTGTATGACCAGGATAATTATTACTGCGGGCCATGAATGCGAACAAATTCTCAGGTACCGTCTAACTTATCGCTCAGCAAGTTGTAACTAAGCAATTATCATTTGATTATGAGATAGCTTGATTTATTTATATTAGCAAACCCTCCAACCACTGACTTAATATCGAACTGGCAACCTCGTGACCATAAAAAAATATACGTAGGCCATTCCGGCCGACATCGACACCTGAATGAATAATGAGACCAACCGAGTTATCAAAAACACCAAATTATAATAATATCTATGATGATCAGGATTAGATTGGAAAGTTGATTCAAATTTGAGGTCAATTAATTGGATTCAGATTGAACTATGAATGGTGTCAGATTCAGTCTGAACTAAATCAAATACTTTAAGACGTAAAACCAACTCGTGCCAGAAAAGATGAACACACGCAGAACTTCACCATCCTGTTGGATAGCACCATCACACCAGTGAAATGGCCTGAAAAAAAAAAAAATGTGCACGCATGTGTGTTCTGCATTAGTGATGTGTTATAGTCTTAATCCTTCATTTCTGTGTTCTGCAATGTGGCTGATACATTTTTATATGACAATATAAAAAACTTTTAGACTAAAACAGGTTTAGTCTCACCCATTTATTTTGTATTTTTTTTTTTTGTGTGTGTGTGTGTGTGTGTGTTGTGCATTGAGGGTGTGTTATAGTCTCAGCCCTTCCTGTCTGTGTGTGTTCTGAATTGTGGCTGATTGATTTTTATATGACAAAATAAAAAAAAACTTTTAGACTAAATGTCACTCGCACAAGAAGAGATAGTCACAATGTCGGGAAAAACTGCTTTATTGGCAGAATGGCAAAAGTACAAAGGGGCAAATCCAAAGAAGCGTAGTAAAGGGAAGCGTAAGGTCGAAGCCGGGAGATCAGAATATAACAACGGGCAAATCCAAAGGAGCGTAGTAAAGGGAAGCGTAAGGTCGAAGCCGGGAGATCAGAATATAACAAACAAACAAGAGAGTAGTTTAAACAGGGAAAGCTAGCGAAACACTAGAGCTGGCAAAGCTGAAGGGGTAAACTAAACAATAACCAACAACTGTGGGGAGAAAGGGCAGGGATATAAATAGGGGAAAAGAACAGTGCAGGTGAAACTAATATTCCGGTGATTGGGAGCGAGTGTGAGAGCTAGAGGGGCGGGTGAATTTGGGGATTAGCGTTCGTTACAGTACTTCCCCTCTGCTACGGATCGGCTCCGACGGCGGCGCTCGGTTACTGAGGAGCCGACCTCTGGGAAGTGGTGCGGGACGATCGGGATGCTGGCGATGGTAATCAAGCTTGAGAGCTTGGTCCAAGACATCCCTCGACTGTACCCACAACTGTTCCTCAGGTCCGTAGCCCTCCCAGTCTACCAGGTACTGCAACTGGCCACCCCGACGTCTGGAGTCTAACAAGGCCCGGACAGTATATGCGGGCTGACCTCCGACATCGAGTGGTGGAGGGGGTGTCTGGGATGCAGTGGGCGGGAACATGGGGCTGTAAAACACGGGCTTGAGAAGGGAAACATGAAACACAGGACAGATTTTGTAGCGGGGTGGCAAAAGTAATTTATATGTGACAGGGTTAATTCTCCGCACAATCTTAAAAGGGCCGACGTACTTAGGGCTCAGCTTCTTGGACGGGAGACGAAGATGGATGTCTCGGGTCGATAACCACACCCGCTGGCCCGGATGGAATATAGGAGTGGGTCGGCGTCAGCGGTCTGCCTTGGATTTCTGGGTCTGAGTGGAGCTTTGTAGACAGTCATGGGTGGCTCTCCAGACCTGGGTGCACTTCTGGGCCCAGGCATCCACCGCCGGAACGTCACTGGGTTCAGCCTCCCAAGGGAAAAGGGGTGGCTGATAGCCCAGGACGCAGTGGAACGGGGTGAGGCGAGTCGAAGAGCTGACCAGGCTATTATGGGCGTATTCGGCCCAAGGAAGGTAGGCGTGCCAGTTACCCTGGTTCTGGGCACAGTAGGCTCTCAGGTATTTACCTATCTCCTGGTTAAGGCGCTCAGTCTGACCATTGGTTTGGGGGTGGTATCCCGAGGAGAAATTGAGCTGGATGCCTAATCTGTCGCTGAAGGCTCACCAGAATCGAGATGTGAATTGGGTCCCTCTATCAGACGTAATCTCCTCGGGGATGCCGAAGTTCCGGAAGACGTGGTTGATCATGAGGTCGGCCAATTGGGTTGCGTTGGGTAGTCCAGGTAGGGGAATCAAGCGGCACATCTTTGAAAACCTGTCTATCACCACTAGGATCTCCGTCCGACCGTCGGAGGGAGGTAAGTCGGTGATGAAGTCCATGGCGATGCGGGACCACGGCCGATCGGGTATGGGCAACGGTTGGAGGAGCCCAGCGGGAAGGTGACGAGGAGTTTTGGACTGGGCACAGACTGGACAGGAAAGGACATAGTCATGGACGTCGTCCTTGAGTGAGGGCCACCAAAATCTCCTCGCGAGTAGCTCAATGGAACGGGTGATACCCGGATGGCCGGAACAAAGGGAAGTGTGGTCCCACTGCATTAGCTGAGGGCGAATAATGGTGGGTACGTACATCTTATTGGGGGGGTTTGAGGAGGCGCGGGCTCGTTGCCTTGAGCCTGCAGGATGGCCTCCGTCAATTCCCACCTAACGGGTGCTACGACGCACGATGTAGGGAGAATAGTCTCTGGCCCTGGAGGTTTAGAGCCGTAGCTGAAGAGCCGAGAGAGGGCGTCAGCCTTGGTGTTTTTGGAGCCTGGGCTGAAAAGTGACAGAAAAGTTAAAACGGGTGAAGAACATGGCCCACCTGGCTTGTCTGGGGTTCAACCTCTTGGCTGAGCGAATGTACTCCAGGTTCTTGTGGTCAGTGAAGACAACGAAAGGGAACTTAGAACCCTCCAACCAATGACGCCATTCCTCTAGGGCTAGCTTAATGGCCAGCAACTCTCTATTCCCGACGTCATAGTTTTGTTCGGGGGTGGACAGTTTATGGGAGTAGAAGGCACAAGGGTACAGCTTAGCGGGAGTCCCGTGTTGTTGTGAGAGTACTGTTCCCACCCCCACCTCAGAGGCGTCCACCTCTACCACGAACGGGAGAGTGGGATCGGGTTGCTGGAGAACAGGGGAAGTGGTAAAAACGTCTTTTAGAGCTTGGAAGGCCTGCTGAGCGGGAGTGCTCCATGTGAGGGACTTCGGGTTGCCTCGTGTCAGAGCAGTGAGGGGTGCGGCGATCTTACCGAAGTTTCGGATGAAGCGCCTGTAGTAGTTGGCGAAACCCAGAAACTGTTGGAGCTCCTTCAGTGTCCTAGGTTCCGGCCAGGACAGGACTGCGGCAACCTTGTTGGTCTCCATCCTCATCGTTCCTGCAGACAAGACATAGCCCAGAAAGGAAACGGAGGAATGGTGAAAGGCACACTTCTCTGCCTTAACAAACAAGTCGTGCTCTCTAAGTCTCTGTAACACCCTCGAGACGTGATTGGTGTGTTCCGAGAGTGTGGAGGAGTGGATTAAAAGATTGTATATGTAGACGACGAGGAATTGGTCCAGCATGTCTTGGAAGATCTCGTTCATGAATGACTGAAACACCGAAGGGGAGTTAGCGAGGCCGTACGGCATCACCAAGTATTCGTAGTGCCCCCTGGTGGTGATGAACGCAGTCTTCCACTCGTCCCCCTTTCGAATGCGCACGAGGTTGTATGCGCTCCTGAGGTCAAGCTTGGTGAAGATCTTGGCTTTGCTGACTTGTTCAAGGGCCGGTTGGATGAGAGGCAAGGGATAGGCGAACTTTACCGTTGCTTTATTCAAGGCACACTAATCGATGCAGGGGCGAAGCCCGCCATCCTTCTTGTCTACGAAGAAGAAGCCTGATGCTACTGGGGAGGTGGACGGTCGTATTATGCCGAGACTGAGCACCTCGTCGATGTAGTCCTCCATGGCCTTGGTTTCGGGCAGCATTAAGGGGTATACTCTGCTCTTAGGGAGCGGGGACCCCGGAAGAAGATCGATGGCGCAGTCCACACTACGATGTGGAGGGAGATTAACCTGGGTCTTTTCGAACACATCGGCATAAGAGGAATACTCCGGGGGAATGGAGACCGGAGATCTCACCTCGGGGCTCTCGACGGAGGTTGAGAAGACAGGAAGGGAAATACAGTGGGACAAACAATGGTCAGTCCAGCGCAACAGCTCCCCCGTGCGCCAGGAAATATGGGGGTCGTGAAGAGATAACCAGGGGTGACCCAAAACTACTGGGTCCCTGGGTGACTGAACAATAAAAAACTGAATGGCCTCCTTGTGGAACAAGCCTACTTGGAGGGCCAATGGCCTGGTTCTGAAGGAAATGAATCCCGATCCGAGGGGTGCCCCATCCAAAGAATTAACCTTGAGAGGTGGCATGACCGGACTAAGTGGGATACCAAGTCTTTGGACCAAGCCATCGTCCAAAAAATTCCCCGCTGCCCCGGAATCAACTAGGGCTGGGGTAGAAAAGGAGACATCCTTAAAAATCAAAACCACAGGGAGGCAGACTTGTTTCTGGGTAATGCTAAGAATGACGGATGTTCTAACCTGGCTTCTGGAGAGAGAAGGCTGGGGACAGACCGGGCATGTGGCAATACGATGACCCGGTTTGCCACAGTACAGACAGAGGCTCTGTGTCAAACGTCTAGTGCGCTCTGCAGGGGTTAACGGAGCGCGACCAAGCTGCATGGGTTCAGAGTTGGAAGAGCTTTCGAGAGGTGGGGGGTGAGACGAGTTGGAGCCCACTGTACGCTCTTGGATGACTGAGGGACTACGAAAATCACGATCGCGTGGGAGATTATCAACCGTAATGGAGAGTTGAATATAATTCTCCAGCGACAGTGATTCTCCTCTACAGGCTAGCTCCATCTGCAGTTGACTGCTCAAACCCAGGCGGTAGACAGTTAGAAGAGCGGGGTTGCTCCACCCGCTGCCAGCGGCAAGGGTGCGGAAATCAAGGGCATAATCGGCTGCGGTGCGTGACGCCTGTTTAAGAAACACGAGGCGGCTGCCCACATCTCTACCAGCTGCAGGGTGATCAAAAACCACGGCAATCTGGCGGCAAAATTGATCGTATGAAGTAAGAAGTGGGCTATCGGCCGTCCACAACGCGGTGGCCCATTTCCGTGCTTTGCCAGTGAGAAGTGAGATCAAAAAATGAATTCTCTCACTGTCAGAGCGTAAAAGGGGGTGATACTTCATATAAACACTGCACTGCATTAAAAACCCTTGGCAAGCGTCCGAAGAGCCATCAAACCTCTCGGGGGGTTGAAAACTCACGGCGCTCGGGAACACGTTGGGAGCATCAACGGGTTCAGGGACAGACACAGGTGGAACAGGGTTAAGCTGATCAGAAAGAGCACGCACCGCCTGTAGTATTTCTTGTATCTGCTGCCCCTGGGTTGTAAGCTTGATCATGTCTCCCCACGGTAGATCCTTGGGCAGAAATCGCCGCACAAATCCGCTCTAGTGAGCCTTGGAGGTTTTCCACGGAATCCATTGTGACTAAATTTTGTGGGGTTGGTTATTCTGTCACACGCACAAGAAGAGATAGTCACAATGTCGGGAAAAACTGCTTTATTGGCAGAATGGCAAAAGTACAAAGGGGCAACTCCAAAGAAGCGTAGTAAAGGGAAGCGTAAGGTCGAAGCCGGGAGATCAGAATATAACAAAGGGGCAAATCCAAAGGAGCGTAGTAAAGGGAAGCGTAAGGTCGAAGCCGGGAGATCAGAATATAACAAACAAACAAGAGAGTAGTTTAAACAGGGGAAAGCTAGCGAAACACTAGAGCTGGCAAAGCGAAAGGGTAAACTAAACAATAACCAACAACTGTGGGGAGAAAGGGCAGGGATATAAATAGGGGAAAAGAACAGTGCAGGTGAAACTAATATTCCGGTGATTGGGAGCGAGTGTGAGAGCTAGAGGGGGCGGGGTGAACTTGGGGATTAGCGTTCGTTACACTAAAACTGTTTTAGTCCCACCCATTTATTTTATTCTTTGTGTGTGTGTGGTGCATTGAGGGTGTGTTATAGTCTCAGCCCTTCCTGTCTGTGTGTGTTCTGAATTGTGGCTGATTGATTTTTGTTTGACATTTACACATTTGGCTGACACTTTTATCCAAAGTGACTTAGTGCATTCGAGGTATATATTTTAACAGTTTGTGTGTGTATATGTGTGTGTGTGTGTATGTGTGTGTATATATGTGTGTTCCCTGTGAATAGAACACATGATCTCAGCATTGCTAGCACCATTCTCTACCAAATTTGTTTTATAATGTTATAGTCTCACCAATAATATAATTAAATTAGGCTTGCTCATAATAATAGTTCATTAGTCACATACATACAACTTGCTTAAGTGGAATAAGTCAGTGACTGATGGTACCTAAGTATTTGTTCACATTCATGGCATGCAGTAATAATCATATGTACTATGTGTGCAGCATCATATGCGCTTCATTTATGGGTAATAATGAATTTATGAAAATCCAGAATAATCAAAATAATGATTTATTAGACAGGTGAATAAGTATCATGCCAATTACATCATTCGATACATTCGGAAATCACTAATACAAAACTTCCAATGCTTAAAGATTAATCTTAAGAGTAAGAGATGCATACCTGTCTTTTATAATAAAAACATGATGCTGTGGGTTTAACACACACAAACACCGTGGGGTTGAATCTGGTTACAGGATCCATCTGACCAATGTGTTCAATTCCCTTATATACCCAGACCACAGTAGCCTGCAGCAAACCAAAAGGTAAACAAAAGAAACTTGGGAATGAATTGATTCAGTGACACAGGAGGTAACACCCTGAAAGTAATTTACATTGAGGAGCCCTTGGAGACATTCCACAGCAGAAACATAATTTCTCAACAAAAAAAAAAAATCTTTGTCATGGCAAAGTTTACTGCTTTGGTATAGTACCAGTCACACTGAGACCTTTTAAATTATATCAAACGTGAATATTTACACTTGCTGTGTAAATACAATTCAAGTTCTTTTTAATACAAGCATTAGGTGAGCTTGAAGTGATTTTTAGCTGACAAAGGACAGGACAGAGGAAGAAAGGGAAGGGGGAGATGTAGAAGGACAACTATGAAGCTATTTGGGTTCAGTGTGGTGTGATTCTTGAGACAGAGATGCTAACTTTGTAAGAAAATTCTTTTGTTGATTAATTCTGAAGGTCTTTGTTTTCTCAGGGTATTGAACCCCCTGGGGTCCAGACTTTCGAGCACCTTTGCTTTGCACCACCAAGACTCATCTAGTCCAAAAACTATTTTGTATGTGTGTTCAGGTGGTAAGATTTGGAAAAGTCACCAAGCCTTGTACCGTTCAGATTAAGGAAATAATTAAAAAAAAATTTGATTGAGGCCAAATATGACCAGAACGGTCATTATAATAATCATAATAATAATAATAAAAAAAAAACATCTTCTGGATGGTATATTAAATGGAGGTCCTGACTCACAGTGGTCATTAAAAATCCCAGGGCACTTCTCGCAAAGAGAAGGGGTGTAACACTGATGTCCTGGCCAAATATGCCAATTGGACTCTATCCATCATGGCGTCCTAATAATCCCCTATATACTGTATGTATATATATATATATATATATATATATATATATATATATATATATATATATATATATATATATTTTCCTCACTGTATATATATATATAAGTATTTGAACACCCTGCTATTTTGCAAGTTCTCCCACTTGGAAATCATGGAGGGGTCTGAAATTGTCATCGTAGGTGCATGTCCACTGTGAGAGACATAATCTAAAAAATAAAATCCAGAAATCACAATGTATGATTTTTTAACTATTTATTTGTATGATACAGCTGCAAATAAGTATTTGAACACCTGTCTATCAGCTAGAATTCTGACCCTCAAAGACCTGTTAGTCTGCCTTTAAAATGTCCACCTCCACTCCATTTATTATCCTAAATTAGATGCACCTGTTTGAGGTCGTTAGCTGCATAAAGACACCTGTCCACCCCATACAATCAGTAAGAATCCAACTACTAACATGGCCAAGACCAAAGAGCTGTCCAAAGACAGTAGAGACAAAATTGTACACCTCCACAAGACTGGAAAGGGCTACGGGGAAATTGCCAAGCAGCTTGGTGAAAAAAGGTCCACTGTTGGAGCAATCATTAGAAAATGGAAGAAGCTAAACATGACTGTCATTCTCCCTCGGACTGGGGCCCCATGCAAGATCTCACCTCGTGGGGTCTCAATGATCCTAAGAAAGGTGAGAAATCAGCCCAGAATGGTCAATGACCTGGTCAATGACCTGAAAAGAGCTGGGACCACCGTTTCCAAGGTTACTGTTAGTAATACACTAAGACGTCATGGTTTGAAATCATGCATGGCACGGAAGGTTCCCCTGCTTAAACCAGCACATGTCAAGGCCCGTCTTAAGTTTGCCAATGACCATTTGGATGATCCAGAGGAGTCATGGGAGAAAGTCATGTGGTCAGATGAGACCAAAATATAACTTTTTGGTCATAATTCCACTAACCGTGTTTGGAGGAAGAAGAATGATGAGTACCATCCCAAGAACACCATCCCTACTGTGAAGCATGGGGGTGGTAGCATCATGCTTTGGGGGTGTTTTTCTGCACATGGGACAGGGCGACTGCACTGTATTAAGGAGAGGTTGACCGGGGCCATGTATTGCGAGATTTTGGGGAACAACCTCCTTCCCTCAGTTAGAGCATTGAAGATGGGTCGAGGCTGGGTCTTCCAACATGACAATGACCTGAAGCACACAGCCAGGATAACCAAGGAGTGGCTCTGTAAGAAGCATATCAAGGTTCTGGCGTGGCCTAGCCAGTCTCCAGACCTAAACCCAATAGAGAATCTTTGGAGGGAGCTCAAACTCCGTGTTTCTCAGCGACAGCCCAGAAACCTGACTGATCTAGAGAAGATCTGTGTGGAGGAGTGGGCCAAAATCCCTCCTGCAGTGTGTGCAAACCTGGTGAAAAACTACAGGAAACGTTTGACTTCTGTAATTGCAAACAAAGGCTACTGTACCAAATATTAACATTGATTTTCTCAGGTGTTCAAATACTTATTTGCAGCTGTATCATACAAATAAATAGTTAAAAAATCATACATTGTGATTTCTGGATTTTTTTTTTTTGATTATGTCCCTCACAGTGGACATGCACCTACGATGACAATTTCAGACCCCTCCATGATTTCTAAGTGGGAGAACTTGCAAAATAGCAGGGTGTTCAAATACTTATTTTCCTCACTGTATATATCCCACTGCAAGTCACTCATGAAAGAAGAAACCCCAACCAGTTTTTCCATACTCTAACTTATAATATTTATGAGTTTGGAATGGCATAATACTACTCTACTACTGCGTCCTCATATCAGTCAATGGCAGAATTATTAATAGTGTGGGAGGAGACTGGCCAGTAATTAGTTTCAGGTGCAGGTGGTTAGTTCTATCAATAAGACCGCATAAAGGGTTCTTACAGCCACAAGTGGTGGTTGTGTTGCAGTTCTGGGGTGTGTTTGTTGTGCTCAACGTGCAGCCTCTGTACCCTTGCATATAGGTATGTTTTTAGTTGGGTGGTTTGTTTGTATGGAAGGACTGTGCCTTGACGGCGCAATTCCATCTTTTATGTTATATTTTTTTCCTTTTAGGCTGATTATTTAAGAGGTTTTATTCTCTGTCTGGGAAGCAAGGCAAACAAACATTTATTGCTGCAGTACCTTCAATGGGCTGACGGCCGGAATGCTGAATAATGGTAAACGCAGTATACACTAAGACCGATCGTTTATGAGTTTGATGCAATTAATATACAAATGTATTTGATGTGGTGATCTCTTCTCTTGTTTTATAGTACCTTTATCAATCATGTTTGGGGATTGAGAGCTGAGATTGGGTAACTGTGTTGCAGCGGTATTTTCATTAAAGTAGGCTATGTTTTGTTTGCTTTATATTGTGGGCTGTATTGATGTGTGCTAACATGCATGTTTCCTTTATTGTTAGAGGGGGCAGACCAGCCACTGTTTCTTGTGTATTTTAGATTTATATTGTGGATTGTTATTTTGATATTGACGTTGATCGTAAATGTTGTTTGTCATTTGTTTTGTTTCTTTGGTATTGCTCTCACTTTTGTGTGTTCCAGTGCTCAGAGACTTTGTACAGGGCCGGGCCTGCATCTACACTAAAACCTCCTTCGGCGTAGGTGATTTGGGTGGTGTGGCACAGCTGTGTGGTGTGTATTGGAGGTTGGCACTGAAATAGTGACTTAACGGTTACTATTTGGTTGTGGTGTATGCTGTGGGGCTCTTTTGTTTTCTTTTGTCTTTTACAGGTGGTAGGAGGTCCACAAGGGCAGGCCCGACCCTCTTGCAGACTTGAGGAGAGCTAATTCCAATTTTTTTTGTGAATGTTATTATCGATATGTGTTTTAACCTTTGATGGTTTTATTGGAACAATAAAATTGTTATCTTTCTTAAAAATACATTGGTTGTCCAAGATCAGTATTGTGACTTTTAGAGGGTTCCTCCTGCCTTAAATAAGGAGGTGGCGTAGTCTAGACTGCCTACACTACATTTTTGGCGTAGTCGGCAGGATATGTGTAATCTTAACTGTTATTTATTGTATGATTGTTAAAATAGAAACAGTGGCTGGTACAGGATAACAAGAGGAGTGACTGCCCAGAGATGCTAAGCGGTGACCCAGAGGCCAGTGACTACAAATAACTTGTTAATTATTTTTTTTTCCATTATTTTTGTTTGTTGTGTAGTAACTTTAGTTTGTTGCAAATATGAGTGTGGAAGGGGAACAGGAGGAACCTCTTGCCCTACGTGAGGAAGTACAAAGGTTGCGAGTAGCTAATGCACAAGTTCATCAAGGAGGGGGTGCCAGTTTAGCTGCCAGTAGTACTAGTGGACTACCTGAGGTTTCTAATATTGCCTCAAGTCTCCCTAGTCAAGCAACACCCGAAAGGTTTGTTTATATTCAGCGGGAGAGGAAGTGTCCTTATTTTTCTGGCTCTAAATTCAAAACCGATTTATCGGTTTATGATTGGATTGAGAATGTTGAAGCATGTCTTAGGGATAGGTGCATTACTAATAGAGAGAATGCCCTCTTCCTTTATGATCATTTGGAGGGGGAAGCTAAAGCAGAAATTAGATTTCGATCTTTGACAGATCGGGAAAACCCGGAGATTGTTTTACAAATTCTAAAAGAATGTTATGGTTCCTCCTCTTCCTTTGTTGGTCTCCAAAAACAGCTCTTTGAAAGAAAACAGAAAGAGGGAGAGTCATTAAAAGAGTTTTCTCACTCATTGTGGGCTTTAATGGGGAATATCCAGCGTTTCTATCCAAATAAGTTAATGGATTCAGAGACCTTGGTTAGAGACCAATTTGTTGAACATGTGCGTGATGTAGCATTGCGCAGAGAGTTAAAGAGTATCGTGAGACAAAACCCGGTAATTTCATTTTTAGTGCTCCGACAGGAGGCCATTAAATGGGCTGAAGAGGGTGAGAGACCTTTTGGACAGGCTCGAGTAGGGCTTTGCCATCAAGGAGCTGACTGTAATGTTGAGGGGGCATGTAATTCAATGGAGACTGGGAAGGGGTTTGATTTGTCCGCTCAACAAGAGCAACTTCATAAACAGCAGTTGCAAATTGATAGCATTCTACAAAGTTTAGCTAAAATACAATCTGTATTGGACCAGTCTGCCTCCCGTCCTCTTAATTCTAATTATCAGTTCACTGCAGAAGGTCTGCCTATTTGCCTGCGCTGCCGTAAACCTGGACACGTTCTTCGTCAGTGTCGTCAGGGGCCAAGAACACGCGTCACTAGTCCATCTGTTGAGACGAATGTCACCCTGGATGCTACTGGACCCTCAGGTATGGGAGATGGGGGGGGGGAAACAAGCATTAATAATGTCAGTAGCATGCAAAATTCACTACCTCTTATAGGTAAATGTCCAATTGTTGATGTGGTGATGGGGGGGTAGAAGTGAAATGTCTATTAGATACAGGCTCTATGGTCACCACCATTACGGAGTCATTTTTTAAAGAGTCATTTAAACATTTGATGGCCCCTAGACTCCGATCATGTGGGTGGCTTGCCTTGAAGGCAGCTAATGGGCTAGATATTCCTTATGTAGGCTACTTGGAATTGGATGTTGAGGTGTTAGGTAGAAACATTCCAGGCCGGGGGGTTTTAGTGGCGAAAGACCCCTTTGGTGTTTCACAACAAGAGGCAGTACCAGGATTATTGGGAATGAATGTAATTGGAGAATGTTATCGAGATCTATTTGTACAACATGGGGAAGTTTTGTTTAGCTCGTTAGATGTTGATCAGGCCAAAGCAGGTTGGGGGAAGGCTTTGCGCCATTGCCATAGATTGGAGGTTTGCCCAGTAAGCAGTGAAGGTAGGGTCCGTGTGCTTGAAAGGACAGGAGATTTTATACCAGCAGGGTCACTAAAATGTGTAAAAGTCACTTGCCCAAAGGTTCCCTACGCCACCCTAAAACACATGTTGTTAGAGCCAGTGGGCTCAGATCTTGCTCCGGGTTTGTTGCTCTCACCATCTTTAGTGACAGTGGTAAATGGTGTGACTTATGTACCTGTGGTTAATGTAGGAGTCACAGGGGCCACAGTGCATGCAAAACAGGTGTTGGGCAAGTTACATCAGGTTGAGGGAATAGAAGGACAGCAGTTGAATTTTGTTGGGGAGGGTGAGGAGGTGGCGCATGTGACTGTAGTGACTGCCCATACAGTTATGGGATCTCATGTGCCTTTATCTGAGACCATTTCAGCATTACAATGGCCAGGGTTAACATCTGCAGAGAGAAGACAAGTAAAAGAGTTATTGGAGAAGTACCATCAGGTCTTTGCTAAGAGTGAGGGCGACCTAGGGTGTACCGATGAGATTGAACATGAAATACCACTTACTGATAATATCCCAGTTCGCCAGAGATATAGGAGAATACCTCCTACCCAGTGGCAGGCTGTGAAAAATCACATTAAGCTACTTCTGGAAAGTAAAGTAATTAGAGAAAGCAGCAGTCCCTATGCGTCCCCTATTGTGTTGGTACACAAAAAGAGTGGCGAAGTTAAGAATGTGTGTGGACTATCGACAATTGAATGCCAAGACACGGAAGGACGCTTACCCACTTCCCCGTATTGAAGAGTCTTTAGATGCCCTGGCAGGGGCACAGTGGTTTTCTACCCTAGATCTGGTGAGTGGCTATAACCAGGTCCCTGTGGCTGAAAAAGATAAAGCAAAGACTGCCTTTTGCACACCTTTTGGGCTCTTTGAGTTTGAGAGAATGCCATTTGGGTTGTGTAATGCACCAGGGACTTTCCAACGGCTCATGGAAAGAATATTCGGTGACCAGAGCTTACAGTCTGTCCTTTTGTATCTTGATGACGTTATTGTTTTTTCTTCTTCCGTGGAACAGCATTTGCAGAGATTGGAGGTGGTCCTTAGTCGACTGAAAAAGAAAGGACTAAAAGCAAAGTTAAGTAAATGCCATTTCTTTAAACAGGAAGTGCAGTACCTGGGGCATCGTGTTTCCAAAGAAGGGGTGGCGACTGATCCAGATAAAACATCCGCTGTTGCAAATTGGAGGCGGCCTCGTGATGTGACGGAAGTCAGGTCTTTTCTGGGTTTCTGTAGCTACTATCGTCACTTTGTGAAGGGTTTTGCCCAATTAGCTGCCCCCCTCCATCAACTGGTTGCTGAGGTTCTTAGGACTGCAAAGAAAGGCAAGGCCAAACCAGGTATGTTTTTGCCTAATATGTGGACCGATGAGTGTGAACAAAGTTTCAGAGAATTAAAGAGGACTCTTACATGTGCCCCTATTTTGGCCTTTGCCGACTTTACTAAACCATTTGTTGTGGAAGTTGATGCGAGTCATCAGGGCTTAGGGGCTGTCCTGTTTCAGAAAAATCAGGGGAGGTTGAAGCCAGTAGCCTATGCCAGCAGGTCGCTGCGACGGTCTGAGAGAAACATGGAGAATTATAGCTCTATGAAATTGGAGCTCTTGGCACTTAAGTGGGCTGTATCGGAGAAATTCAGAGAGTACCTACTGGGAAGTAAATGCACCGTGTATACTGATAATAATCCCCTCAGCCATTTCCAGTCAATTAAGTTGGTTGCCCCTGAGCAACGATGGGTAGCCCAGTTGGCTGCTTTGATCAGTCACCTTTGATATGATTAGATCAGTCACCTGCTGTTATAAAGAGACTTTAGGAAATAATGAATATCTCCTGTAAAATAAGATCCTACATGCACTGGATAAGGCAGAAGCCAGAGAGAACTCTGGAGTGGATTGGGAGAGTTGACTCTGGCAATAGTACTAGCTCAGGTCATCTTACTTATGCAGACTCCATGAAAAATCACTTCACTACGAGTGAGGACAGGTCTAAATGTACACAGTATCTTGAAGCCAAGAGTCTGAGAGATGACACTGCTGTTTATTTCTGTGCTAAACACTGTGACTATATTCAGCTGACTCGATACATGTGTTAATGGACTATGATAATGGCCCACTCAGACAACACATTGTTTCCAAGAGCTGGCAGAAAATACTCAAAACAGACACAAGCAGCATATCTATCAACCACAAATAATATAATATTGAGCCGCAGCCGTCGGAGTTGCATTGGAGTGACGTCACCTCCGTTCTTCGAAGGATTGGCTAGAGGAGGTGCTGTCCATCAAGAACTAGTGAACCAATAGGGATGCAAAACCTGATTTTCATGAAACTCTACTCACAAGTTTTGGAAAAACAACTGCAGAACTTGGAAACAAAAGCAAAGAAAAATACAACGCAACTGTACAAAAAAAAATTAAATATGAGCAAAATTGTCAGAACGCACAAAAACAGTAATATAACCAAGGAAAACATGATTTTGTTTGCAATTCTTTTGTCTTTAGTTTTTCTGTTTTTTGCAGCATTTTTTAAATGTGTTTTTTATTCTGCACTAATTATTTTTATCTGCACTTTTTATTTATTTTTGCGCTTATTATTTTTTATCTGCACTTATTATTTTGATTCACATATTTTTAATTTTTGGATCCATGACCACCATAATTTTGACGGGATTTTGCTCCCATACTGGTCCTTCCATCACATGAAAATGAATATTGTATTTACACTGGGTTTATCTTCATGTTTCACATGAGTTTGGAATGTCACCACCTACTGGGCAGGGAGGAGAATTTACATTAAAAAAGGATCTAAATATTTATCTCTTTCTCACCCACACCCATCAAATTGCTTCTAATATTGATTTAACCACTGGAGTCTTCTGAATTAGTTTTATGCTGCCTTTATGTGTGTGGCAGCGGGGGCATGGTCAAGCGCCCGTCCGGGAGAGGAAAGCGGTCAGGCCGCTTATACCTGAGCTAAATTATGCCTAACACCTGTCTCTAATTCCAGTGAGCACGAGGAGAGCGACATAAAAGCAGACACAGTGCCTCCAGTCGAGAGAGAGAACCCCAACAAGCCAACCCAATGCGCTTGTGAAATAGTGTGTAAACATTTGCAACCTGTTATAAAGGGAATCGGCAATTAAAGCCTTACCTTTTTTCGTAACCTCGTTTCCTGTCCTCCTTCCCGTGAGGGTCTTTACAATGTGCATTTTGGATCTTAAACTATTTGGTCACGATTCACTTGGTATGAAATACAGAACTTAAATATTCTTCTAAAGATCTTCTTTTGTGTTCAGCAGAATAAAGAAATTCATACACATCTGGGATGGCATGAGTGCGAGTATAAATTATTAGAGAAGTTACATATTTGGGTGAACCATTCCTTTAAAGCTTTGTGGATCAAGTCTGTTATATAAGTCTTGCAAGCTAATAAATAAAATGTTGGATTGACTTTACATTTTAGCCATTTCTTCCCACAGATGCAGAGGTTTACCATGTAGTGACCCATAATTCATTAATACATTTTTATTTTAATTAAGATTAACACGGAGAACTCTGATTAACACTGATATGTTAAGAAAGCTGTAGTTTAGCTATCTATAATTTGCACACCCAACTGGAGGTAACACTTTGCCAGCAGATTCCAAGAGCCAAGTTTATTCAAATGAAGACTGCAATATACAGTGTGTTTTCTGTATAATAATTGTTTATTTAAAGTCTCCTCACACAACTGTAGCATTCTTTTGCATGGAATTGCAGAGATCTTAGAGGAAGATGAATCTGAATTATTTCAACCTCTTGATACTGGTTTCATGTAAAGTTAAATCTGTTCACTTGAATTGTATCCCTTCTTTCTTAATGCAAACAATTACATTTTATTAATTTTCTGAAACTTTCCGGATGTACATGGTCAGTCAATGACCTCATCTGGCCCTGAGGTGAAGAAACCTGGAGAATCAGTAACTTTGTCCTGTATGTTGTCTGGACTCCCCCTTAGCTGGTTGCACTGGATCCGTCAGAAATCGGGTGGAGGACTGGAGTGGATTGGGCATATTAACGATGGCACTGACACTATTTTTGCTCAGTCCCTACAAGACCAGTTCTCCATTAAAAAAGACACCAGCAGAAACATGGTGTATTTGGAGGTGAAAAGCCTAAAGACTGAGGACATGGCAGTTTATTACTGAGAGGCACCGTTAGACAAAAGGGTGCAGTGCGTAGCAAAAAAATATGTGTTTAAATGCTCAACATTTATACCCTTGATAGTAAAAGACGAATGCATGGCGTGGATAAAGTAACACCCAGGAAGGAGAGGTGAGGTGCCACTGCCTGTAATGCTTCTGGTTTTAACTTTGGTGGCTCCTGGATGGCTTGGATCCTACAGCCTTTTGGGGGAAGACCAGAGTGTGTTGCTACGTTGTCCAATAGATATATCTATTATTCTGAACCTGTTAAGGGACAATTTATCATCTCGAGAGACAATAGAAATAATTAGCTGTACCTTCAGATGAACAGTCTTAAAATTGAAGATACTGCTGTTTACTACTGTGCAAGAGTGACAAAGTAAAGCAAGTGCATGTGGTGTTGTACAAAAACATTTCTGAGAATCGGTCAGCTGTAACAGGAAAAAAAAAAACCTTTATATTATGAACTCACCATTTTAGCATTCAGACAAAAAAAATTAAAATGGGCAACACATAGCCTAGGTTATATAAGGGGTTGGAAACCTATGAAACCTAAGGGCACAGAAACAATATGAAAGATAGACATATAACAGCCAGTCCTGTTTAGATGCATGGGAAAAAGCAAACTTAAACGTAGGATAAAACCTTGTTACCAAACTGAACCTGTGCAGTGCAATCCAATGGAGAATGGTTTTGTTTACTTGCACAACACTGATAGTGTAGAACAGACAGCACAGAACAAAACAGAAATCGGTTTGCAATGAACTAGCAGTGGGTCATACAAGTGAATACACTTATATTATAACCTTTAAAGAAATCGTATAACTGTAGAGTGCAGCAAAAAGGTGATAAAAAAGCTCAAAACACTTACTGTATGGTGATGTTAATTTGCTTTAAGAATCAACACACATAATGACCTTACGTTTTCTGCAACAAGTTGCTCCCTGGTCCCTATTTAACCTCAAACCTCACAAGAGGGTGGGTTATGCAAACCAAACCAAAGTTTCCTCCCATTAAAGAAGTATTTATATGTCACCGGCAGATATATGTACTGATTATTCTTTAACAAATATAAAAAGCAAATATATAAGAATGGAGCCAAGCACCATTTTGAGCTATGTTGTGACATTCCTGACACTTCAATGTGAGTTAAGCTATTTGATCACAAACTAATTTAAAAATGCTGTTTTTGTTTTTATTCACACCAGATCTTGTTCATGTTTTACAGATTGTTGGAGTCAGACGCTGACTGAGTCTGAATCCGTTGTCATTAAACCTGGAGGATCTCATAAACTGACCTGTACTGCCTCTGGCCTTGACTTTAGTGGCTACTGGATGGCTTGGATCAGACAAGCTTCTGGAAAAGGCCTGGATTTTGTTGCTATCATTGAGGGCAATAGTAATAGAAAGTTTTATTCCAGTGCTGTTCAAGGAAGGTTCACTATCTCCAGAGACAACAGTAAGAATCAGTTATATCTGGACATGGGCAGCTTAAGGACTGATGACACTGCTGTGTATTACTGTGCTCGAGAGACACTGTGACACAAGAGGCTATGGCCCTGAACAAAAACCTCTATGATTGGTTTGACTGACTTATGATGAGAACCTTACTTTTGACATTGCATTTTAGACTAACTGTACAATCAGACATAATAATGAAAAATTATAATTATTAAAATTTCAATCAAATGTAATCATAGAGTTATTATGGATATTCTTCAGATTAAATTCCTCTTCATTGAGGAAAAATTCAGACTAAAAGTTTGTCAAATCAAATGAAGGTTAGAAGCGCTCTGAATACTTAAAACCCCGTTCTCATTCAAGCGTCCAATTTTGAGTCTGCATGATGACATCAAAGGTGCACCCTGGCGTCCTCTCATTGACGCGGCGAGAACAGTTTTCAACAAGAAACTTTGTCGTCAGTTATCAGTCTTTGAATATTACTTTATGTGCTAAACCTAAATGTTTTATTATAAGCCTACTTATAAATATATTAGACGTATAATGAAAAGATGCTAAAATTCTGATGCCCTTCGGGTAAGTCAGTTGACGTCAAAGATTTCTAGCACTTGCCGGATGCTTTCTTCAAAAATATCTATATATATTTTTTCTTTTTCTTTTTTGGGGGGTAGGTGTAGGCCCTTTCGGGCGGGGGGGTTGGTGTGTGAGGAACATGGCGGTTCCAGGTGCACAGGGGTTGAGTTCACTCACGCGTCGTCACGGGGTAAAAGTGGCGTCTACCGTGAGAGTGGAGAGTTGTTGTTTGGCTGTGGGGGGGAATTGTGGGACATGAAAACATAGCCTCAAGAATGAACAGCGCTATTGTTATCTTTTTCAATACAATAGAAAAGGCAAATGAAGTAGTTCAGAGGGGAATTATTCTCGACGATGTTCTCACCCCCGTCTGCCACTTTCATTGCCATCTAAAAGAGTCACCCTTTAGAATGTCCTGCCGTTTAGTGATGTTGTTTTAACACAAGCTCTATCTCGCTACGGAAAATTGGTCTCCTCGATTAAAAAAATTCCAATTGGCCGCGTTTCTCCTTTACTGAAGCGTTGTGTCTTTCAGACGCTCAGTTTACATGATTGTAAACAACGACGCTGATCTAGAGCTTGCGTTGAATTTTCGAGTGGATGATTATGTGGTTTTCATCACCACTGACAAAATCAAATGCTTTGGCTGTGGTAAAGTCGGCCCCAGATAGCAAAAAATATCCGCACGGCTTCTTTTTGCCGTCCCTAAGCTGTCGGCTATAGGTGCGTCCCACTGGCGGGAATGAAACATTTGCCGCCGAATTCGTCACTCCCATTTCTTGCGATATGCCGCCGGCGGTCAGACGGCGGGCCGCCCGCTTCATTTTCTCTGGCGGTTGCCTCGGGCTGATCGACTGCGGGCGGCTGGCGGCAAGCCGCTTTGAAATACAAGGATTTCTACTCTCAAAATCGACCAGCCATGTTGGCTATTATTATTTTTTGCTCCAAAGCCATTAGGGTTTATAACAGAGTCTTGACTCTTGAGTCCATGATAAGGTAAGGTTTAGGAAATGACATTTAAATTACTTTGAAACTCTGAAGCGATTATACAGTAATATATGTAAAATATATTGAATTATTTTATGCACTTGAAAATTGTTTACATTTCTTTGATTGCTGCGCATTTGAGACATGCACCAATAAACCAAAAAGAATTCCTTTTGTAAAACTTACTTGGCAATAAATATCTTTATGATTCTGATTAGGTTTTAAAATAGATATTTAATTCATGGTATGAACAATTTAGCAGAATAAATTGATGAAGTTAGACTTTTCACGAATGCCTGACTATCAGTGAACAGTGAAAGACATCTGCAACATGGCCAAAATCTCGGGTATACTTTAATTTTTTTTATTAATTTGCAACCATGGTGATATCTATCATAAACATGAAAATCCCTGTTTTGACGTGAAGGATAAACTCAATGAAAAAGTGAAATTATCCTCTGGTTTCACAGTTGCGCAGAAATTTCTTTTATGTCTACATTTTTTCCAACCTCGATTTTTTTTGTTATTTTACCTTTTACAGGTTTTGCAATTATGACCTGTACAAATGTTTAAGAAAGTGTTAAAGTCCCTGTAAAGGCAATAAAAAAAAATCTAAACGCATTATAAATGTTAAAAATGTATTGCTAAAACACATTACAAAGACTGAACTGTGAAGTTCCGCTGTACGCCATATCTGTTTCCGGTTTACTTGCGCGTCGCCCAAAATGTCTGTTTTTACTCGATGTCTCCAGAATCTTCCGAAAATACGCGTCAGCGATGTTCATCGCATTGTTGATGCCTGGTCCCCTGCTCCGACAAGCAAGAGGGACAAGGGCTTTAAACTCTACATATCGAGTTATCTGCACAACTACAAGGGTAAGTATTTTAATCTAATGTGGTGTGCCGGCAGATAGCGGCTAAGCTAGTTCGCCACGTGTTCATTTTTTATGTAAGGTTAGTATAGAAGCTTGTTTTTTCTTAGTTTTAAATTATATTAACTTGCTCTCCTCTCAGTTTCTAATAAAGATCAGGACACCGGTGAATTCACTGTCAGGGCATTGTGTTACAGGTCCACGAGGAAAACAGATAAACCTCACAGTTTGTGTGTCTGGTGAAGCTAGAATTGATAAGACCGCAGTTACAGGCTTGTTACTTTAATAGCCCGGTGTTCCTGGGGACTCGGCTAAGGTTATTCATGTTTAATGTAACTCAAATCAAATGAAAACAGTTATTGTAGGCAGGTAAGTTTCCCTAGCTGGTCCCCTCTGTGTAAAATGCGTTCTTATTCAAGTTTTCAACTCAGTCATTCATTTAAGATGCAATCTTGTGTTATAAGTATTAGGCTATTATGATTATACAGTGAGCAAGCTATATAAATAAATATTTATTATAATAAAAGTGTAGAGCAACAACCGAGGGTGTAAGGTAAAGGCTGAATATTGTAGATTTATTACAATATGTTGCATGTTTGAATTAAAATACCTGTGGATATGCAGGAGCACACACTCTACAGGTCCTTCAGGTGAGTAGGGATACAACAATAGCAAATTTCACTGTACAGTATGATATATCAACCAAAATCTGTATACCAATATTTCATTATTTTCTTTTTCCTCCCTTTTACAAACAAATATTCTGCTTCAAAGAAAAAAATGAAATTGATGTTATCATAAGGGTTCTTCATTATGAACTTGTATGCCATGCATAACATACTGTGGATAGAAATTACAGGGAAAGTTACTGGTATGATAATTGTGGTTATATTATATTACTATTATATTTAGTGTATTGCTAATCAATATATTGTTACTTCCCAGGTGACAGCGGCTCACTTCAAGAGCAGGTGAAGCAAGCTGGGACAATGTTGAAGACATTTGCTCCAGAGCATGTGAGCGGAGTGGAGCGGGAGCGAGCGGGGAGCGCGAGCGGGCGGGTCTTAGACTGAGCGCAGAGCGGCATTTTTAAAAGGACGGCGCGTCGCTCTATTTCCCGCTCCAATTTCGCTCCGCTCACCACGAGTCTGAAGCATGCTCAGTCCATCCTGACCCAGAATCCATCTGTCTTTCACTGTCATCAACAGACTATTTTCATTCAAAACTCGGCTCAATAATGGAGTTCAAAAAGTACTTCAAAAAAGAAAACGAGAAATCATACAGGTGTACTATTAAAAAACTAACTAACAGTGACAATGTGGTACAGGAAAACGAATGTGGAGACATCGTTTCAGTAAGTAAAGATTCCTTTTGGAATTTAAAAAGGCACATTTCCCGAAAGCATGAATTGATAAGTGTGCTACGTGAACACGCTGGGAAGAAAGCCAAAGGTTAGCAAATTGAATACGGTAACTTGTAACAAAGTGTAAATTAAATATAGCTTAATATTCAAACAAATTCGTTTTGTCATTCAAGTAGGCAAAGGCATAATGGTTCGTTTTATTTCATTTGTGTCGTCCGTGAATTTGAATTTGATAGAGCGAGAGGAGGAGAAGCAGCAACAAGAGAAAACGGTTGAGCAATTCCAAAGTTTCTTCACTGCACGCAAAGGCCCAACCATTACAAGGGAGAGAAAAAGAGAGCTGGATGTAGCATTTTTTAAAATGATTTACATGGACTATGGACCGCTGAGTAAAGGAGAACGCGAAGGGATGCAACACTTCACCAGCGCAGCTCAACCGGGTTACACACCCCCATGCTACAACACCGTACGGGACACGCTCATGCCACATGCTCTGGAAGAGATGGAAGCCAAACTGCGAGACCTACTGCAAAATGGTGATGGGCTTGTTCTGTCAGCGGACATTTGGACCAGTAGAAGAGGGCACAGCTTCCTTGGCATCGTGGCCAGTTTCATTGATGGGACGTTCCGGGGGCACACGGTTTTGTTGGGCTGTGAGCACATACAAGGGCACCACACACGCAGATCGTATTTATCAAAAGTATGAAAGTGTACTGAAATATTGGAACGTGCAACGACGTGTGATTCGTGTCATCACTGACAGTGGCAGCAACATGATCAAGGCGTTTAACCTCCTCCCTGGCACTGAAGAGGAGGCGGAGGGTGAAGTGACCGCGGATGCCAGCAGCAGCGCTGAACATGAAGAGGAGGATGAGGAACCACCTGCGCCCTCGCAAGTCCATGTGGAAGTGATAACAACTAATGTAGAAACTATGATAAATCAGTACTTAACGGTGTCAAATTTACATCTGAGATGCCCCATTCACATGCTTCAGCTAGCGATCAAAGATGCCGTTAACGAGCACGACAACATTAATAGGCTGTTAGTGAAAGTCGGCAAGCTGGTGAAAAGTGTACGCAAGAGCACCCTGAACACAGAGGAAACAGACCAATTAGGGGTCCGCCCCACAAATGCCTGTGCCACCCGATGGAGCAGCCAGCTTCGGATGATTCAGTCGGTCATCCGGTTGTTCCAAAAAGACCCGTTATGGCAAAACAAACTCAAGTCTAATGTTGCTAACATCACCCTGAATCAAGTACGCCAGCTGACGCACCTTGCCAGTGTGCTGCTGACACCTCTGGCAGACCTCACAGAAAAAAATGCAGAAGGAGCTGGGGAACCTGGGGATGATCCTCTCTGCTGTCACAGAAATAAAATCCCTGCTCACCGATGACACTCACGCTGCACTTCCAATGGGCATCGCTGCTTTTGCAGAAACATTGGCAAACAACGTGTCAACTCGCTATGGAATATACTATACTGATAAACATCTAATTTTAGCATCAGTGTTAGATCCCCATTTCAAGACCGAATGGATAATCCGAGATGAGTCTGTATGCAACAAACTCGGGAGATCCGTGACCTCCTCATAAAAGAAGCGGAGGAAATTAATGCTCCCAGCGGGACACCGAGACCGACACACCACACGCCGCTGACCTGAATCCCGAGCCTGAACCAAAAGAGCTCGCCTCTTCGGGTCATACTTCAACGAGCAGCAACGCATTACCGGAGACGCCAAAGGTGAAGTTGAAAATTACCTCTCATCCCGAGACAGAACCCGGACGCAGATGTCATTCGATTTTGGAAAGAAAACTCAACTTCTTTTCCCCGCCTGTCTAAAGTGGCTCGCATTGTGTTCAGCATCCCAAGCGGGTCTCGCGGCGCAGAGAGGGTTTTCTCCGCTGCTGGCCTGCCCTCAAGAAACCACCGCATGAGTCTGAAACCTCAGACATTGTCCAAACTTGTGTTCTTGAAGGTGAACTCAAAAGAACTATAAGGAAAGCAATTCTTTTTTGTTTTTTTTGTTTGACAACATAAGCCAATTTAAATTGAAATCCACGTGCACTCTGCGCAAAAGTTCCGTTTAGAATTTTGGCCTAATAGTTCATTTTAAAACTTTGATGTAGGCCTAATAGCCTGTATATTTTTATTATATAATTAGGCCCATTTATTCGTTTAATTTTACAGCATTTTTTTTGTACAATTGATATAAGCCCATTTAAATTTTAATCCTGCGCGCTGCGCAAAAGTTCAGTTATAAGAATGCATTTCTGGCATGTTGGCCTAATAGTTAATTTACTTTTACAACTTTTATGTATATTTTTGTTTATATAATTTTTATTTATATTATTGGGCACATTTATTCTTTTAATTTTACAGGAATTTTTGTGACTAATTTATCATTTGTAATTTGAAATAAAAGATTTCTATTTGAAAAATGCTGTGTTGTGGAGGTAACACAGGAGGTAAGGCTGTGGTGTGGTGGTCTAAGCTAAAAGTGATATATACATGTAGATTTTTTTTTCGGAGCGAGCGGGGGGCAATTTGAGTGGAGCGCGAAGCAAACTGCGTTGAGCGCTGAGCGATAATGAGCGGAGCGGCCTGATGTAGCTTTGAGCGGGGGAGCGGAGGGGTGAACAGTTCCGTGAGCGATGAGCTGAAATTTTCACCGCTCCACTCCGCTTATATGCTCTGATTTGCTCGCACTGGGCAATCAGGTACAACTTGCAAACAACACCTGTGGTTGTTGGTTTAATTCCCACTGGGGCCACCTGTACATGTAGTAGACCTAGATATAAATGTCATAGTTTAGTAGTTGAAGGACCAGGACTGACTACTTTATTCTTTTATTCTGGGAACCCCTGTAGGTGCAGATCAAACCCTAATGCTGCGACGTCTTGGAGTTTGGCGATGTTGTGCGTAGCATGGACAACAAAATGCTATGCTGCAACATTTCGGTGCCAATGTGTCTGTTGGAGAGTTATCCCTGCCAGGGGATCTGTTACTCCCCCCTAGACACCCTGCGGGCTCGACTCGAAGCGCTCAGGACCGAAGCCGCCGCGCCGCCTTCCATTCAGCCGCGCAGTTAAAAGTGCCGCTCTCAAAGGCTGCCGGAACCAGTGGTAGAAGCGATTGCCTCGCCGGAGCCCCTCCCTCGAGCATCGCCTTCACCCTCCCCGCCCACCCGGGACGCGCAGTTGCCGCCGAGCGGCTGCTCTACTGCCATCTCGGACGAAGAAGCGGAGGATAAGGGCTGTTCCATCATGGCTCGGACAGCGAGGTGGTCAGGCTCACCGCCTCCTCCTCGGCCCAGGAATCCAGCAGGACCCGCGCCCGGGTCGAAGGGGAACTAGCGCCTCCTCACACAGGCCGTCGACCGCCTCGGGCTCGAGTGGTCACCGCCCCCTGAGCAGGCTCCCAACAGACTCCACGCCGCACCTTTGCCCGCCCTCCGCGAGATGGCGGTCTAAGCTGGTGCTCCCGTCTAAGGCCTGCAGAACTACTTCCGCCTGTGTTGGCTGCGCCTATACCGCCGTCGGCCAAGCCGCATCTGCTCTGCATTCCATGGCCGTCTTACAGACAGAGGCTGTTTCAGATCTGACTAGCTAACTTGGGAGAAGCTGAACGCACTACGCGCCGCTCTCTCTGTCCGGTCTCTTCGGTTCCGCGGTGAGTGGCAATGTTGACCGTTTCTCGAAGCCCAAGCCATGAATCTCTTTCTGCCTCGTCGCGCTAGCTCCTCTGCAGGCCGCCCACGTGACCAGCCTCCTGCACGAGCCTCTTCACAGCGCCCAGCTCAACAAGCCAGACTTCTCAGCGTCGACAGGGCGGCCGCCCTCGATCACGCTCAGACAGCCGCCGCAGACCGCCGCCCCCTGCGGGCCTCGGCCTAAGATTGTACTGAAACCTGAGCAACCGAAGTCCTCCTAAGCGTTGTTGAGAAAGCGGCGGCTCAGTCCCGCCACGGCCGGACCACCGTTAAAGCTTCGCCCCTATCAGTCCCCTTCTCTCAGGCTACTGCAGTGGTGGATTCAGCAGCCAACAAGCTGGTGATACTACCCGTTTGCCTGCACTCAAAGCGCCATTTTCACGGCGACCCAAAGAAATCTTGTAAAGAGTAAACATGCCTTATGTGTAGAAAATGTGCCCACAATCCAGTGCTCACCCCTACACACAAGCATTACACATCCCGTGTCCCTATCAGAGCACACTCACATAAGCGGTTACGACCCGCTCGAGTGTTAGAGTTAATAAGCGCCCACGAGCCCGTGCGCGTGCCCCTCCTCTGCCCGCTCTGTCACACGGCCAGCTGTATGTAAGTCCCGTACGCCCCTGTCAGTCCCCTTCTCTCAGGCTACTGCAGTGGTGGATTCAGCAGCCAACAAGCCGGTGATATTACCCGCTTGCCTGCACTCAAGCGCCGTTTCCACGGCGACCCAAAATAAAGCCTTATGTGTAGAAAATGTGCCCACAATCCAGTGTTCACCCCTACACACAAGCATTACACGTCCGTGTCCCTATCAGAGCACACTCACATAAAGCGGTTACGACCGCTCGAGTGTTAGGGTTAATAAGCGCACCCACGAATCCGTGCGCGCGCCCATTCTCTGGCCGCTCTGTCACACGACCAGCCTTATGTGTAGAAAATGTGCCCACAATCTAGTGTTCACCTCTACACACAAGCATTACACATTCCGTGTCCCCATCAGAGCACACTCAAAAGCGGTTCACGAACCACTCGAGTGTTAGAGTCAATAAATGCGCTCCGCGAATACGTCGCGCGCCCATTCTCTGCCCGCTCTGTCACACGGCAAGCAAACACTTCTCTGTATGTAAGTCCCGTGCCCGTGGCTATGCTTGCGCATCACTTAACAGGCGTGACTCTTTCCCCATTCACCTCAATCGGAAGTCACTCACAGAACAGCCTGTCCATGCTGTCTGCGAGCAGTCCAGCATAAGCACAGTAAGCGCGCTAACACATTCTTTTCAGCGGCTGTGTGCGGCAATCAGAGCGATTTGGCCATTCACCCTCTAACATTACGCTTCAAAGCGTGGGAAGATATTCCAGGGATATCCGAATGGGTGTTAAGCACAATAAAACAGGGCTATTTGCTACAGTTCGATCGCCGTCCTCCTTGCTTCAGAGCGCGCTCGAAACTACTTTGAACACGGAAGCAGCGTGCATGCTTCGTTCAGAAATAACAAACCTTCTGTGCAAAAGGGCCATAGAGAGTGCCGCCTCCCCTGAGCGAGTCGGGGTTTTACAGCCGTTATTTTCTTGTCGCCAAGAAAGACGGCGGCCTCAGACCAATATTAGATCTCAGGGTTTTTGAACAAAGCGCTTGCAAAAGACCGTTCAAAATGCTTACAACCAGCAAACTCCTCGCGCATGATGCGCCAGGGGACTGGTTTATTTCTCTCGATCTGAAAAATGCATACTTTCAGATTCAGATAAATCCCGTCACAGGCCATTCTTGAGATTAGCCTCGGCGGCCAGGTTTATCAATACACCGTCCTTCCGTTCGGCCTGTCCTTAGCACCCCGTACTTTCACGAAGTGCATGGGCGTGGCGCTCACACCCCTCGTGAGTCAGGGTTTCGCGAATTCTGAACTATTTGGACGATTGGCTGATTTTGGCACAATCACATTCGGAGCTTCTGTCTCACAGGACAGTTCTCCTCAGTCATCTGAACAGTTTGGGCCTTGCAGTCAATTGGACCAAGAGCTCACTACAGCCCAGTCAGGCAATTTCCTTCCTTGGAATAGAACTAGACTCAGTGGCAATGGCGGCTCGCTTATCTACACAGCCGCGCGCCGTGTGCAGCGACTAGCAGCGTCATTTCAGATGAACAGCCTCACACCTCTGAAGAAATTTCAGAGAGTGCTAGGCTACATGGCCTCAGCCGCAGCAGTACTTCAGCTGGGTTTACTGCACATGCGCCCGCTTCAGCATTGGCTAAACACCCGCGCGTCTCGCCGGGCTTGGGCCACAGGCCGCCAGCCCTTCAAGGTGACTCAGACCTGTATTTCAGCTCTGCAGCCCTGGACAGTGGCCGAATGGTATCAGCGGGGAGTGACAATGGGAGCTGTATCTCGCCCGAAAAGTCATCTCGACAGACGCGTCCAACACGGGTTGGGGCGCGGTCTGCGAGGAGCTCTCGGTTTTCGGCCTATGGTCAGTTCAGGAAAAGCTCCTTCACATAAATTGTCTGGAAATGATAGCGGTCGAGTATGCGCTCGTGCGCTTTCTCCCGGTCATTCAGGGTCACCACGTCCTGGTCCGTTCGGACAACAGATCTGTGGTATCCTACCTAAACCGTCAGGGCGGTGTCAGATCCAGGAACCTCTTCCATCTGACGAAACGCATACTGAGTTGGTCCCAGTGCCACCTGCGCTCGCTGAGGGCGACGCGCGTGCCAGGCCACCTGAGCGGCGGCCCGGACAGACTGTCCAGAGACAATATTCCCCCAGGGGAATGGTCCCTGCACGCTCAAACAGTCCAGACGTTATGGCACCTATTCGGCAGAGCAGAGATAGACCTCTTTGCGTCCAAAGAGAACTCTCACTGCCCAATATTTTTCTCGAAAAGTGAGGACGCGCTGGCCCAGGACTGGCCCAGACGCCCGCTTTATGCCTTCCCTCCCGTCTCGCTATTGCCACAGGTAATGCAGAGGATCAGGAAGCAGCGTCACTCGGTGATCCTCATAGCCTTGCGTTGGGAGAATCAGACATGGTTCCCGGAGCTTACGCAGCTGTCACTGACAGCGCCGTGGCCCATCCCAGTGAGAGCAGATTTCCTCT
The DNA here is from genome assembly GCF_025860055.1 of Xyrauchen texanus. Lineage (NCBI taxonomy): Eukaryota > Metazoa > Chordata > Actinopteri > Cypriniformes > Catostomidae > Xyrauchen > Xyrauchen texanus. The sequence goes on from NC_068287.1 coordinate 25,307,785, forward strand.
CTCAAGCTCGCGGCACAATCTGGCATCCCCACCTAGAGCTGGGCGCTGCATGCGTGGGTGATCAACGACTACCCGTCGCTCTGCCAGAAGGAGTAATAAACACCATCATACACGCTAGAGCCCCTTCCACGAGAAGACTCTATGCGTCAAAATGGTCTGTGTTCTCAAAATGGTGCACCGACCGAGACCTGGACCCGCGGACATGTGGGGTGTACGTCGCTGCTCGTATTTCTAAAAGAGCTGCTGGATAAGGGCAGATCCCCATCCACGCTCAAAGTGTATGTGGCGGCCGTTGCGGCGTTACGCTGAACCCTGCACGGCCAGTCATGGGGTAAAAGCGAGCTGGTCATCCGGCTTCCTCAGGGAGCTAGAAGGATGAACCCCAGCGCCCCCATCGGTTCCTATCTGGGATCTTTCTATAGTTCTCGAAACTATGAAAGCCCCCTTTCGAACCACTTCAATCCGTGGATTTGAAATACCTTTCACTCAAAACCGTTTTTCTGACTGCCCTGTCATCAGTCAAGCGTGTGGGAGACCTTCCGCAGCTGTCTGTCAGCTGCGTGTCTTGAGTTTGGACCAAGTGACTCCAAGGTCATTTTAAAGCCTAGACACAGCTATGTTCCCAAGGTGATCGGTACTCCTTTCAGAGCACAGTTCATTTCCCTATCGGCGCTGCCAGCATCCGATAGCGAGCGCGACGCCAATCTCCTTTGCCCGGTCAGAGCACTGAGATTGTATACTGCGCGCTCCGCCACTTTCAGGCGCTCTGAGCAGCTTTTCGTTTCGTTCGGAGGGCGCACCAAAGGTCTCGCCGCCTCGAAACAGACACTATCTAGATGGATAGTGGACGCTATTGCTGCTGCATACGGCGTCAAAAGACCTGCCATGCCCGTTGGGCATTAGGGCTCACTCCACTAGAGGCATGGCATCCTCGTGGGCATGGTCCAGCGGGATTTCCATTCACGACATATGTGTGGCAGCGGGATGGACTTCCCCTCCACCTTTGTCAGATTTTACAATATGGAAGTGCCCGCTCTGCAGGCAAAACTACTAGCGGTTTAATACGCTACAGCTCCCCTGGTGAGCTGCACTGATGGGACACATTCCACACAGACCGGCACCGCCCTCTGTCGTTCCCTTCCCACTATGTGCTTATGTATTACACAATCAATGACCCGCATTCTTGCCGGCCAAATATTATTTCCCCACTCATAAGGGCTCCCGGGTCCCCCTTAATTCCCTGGGGCTCATAGAGTGGATGCTTGGCGCCACGGCGTTGACAATGGGTTCCGTGAGCGTAAGCTAGCTACGCATATCTGAGAGAACCTCTCGTAAGAGAACGTATCGGTTACCTAACGTAACCTCGGTTCTCTCTAGATGAGGAACGAGTATTGCGTAACGCCGACGTGCTTCGCGCCACGGCGACTTTTACGCTTCAGTCAATGAAAACCAGGGTTCCAGCCTACGAACTACGCTTATATGCACTCTAGTCACGCCCATTTTGGCGGGCTTTGTTGCAGTGGTAGCGGGCGCCTCTCATTGGATGCGAGTTAAGCCCAAGCTCGTCTATAGGCTGCAGCAGTTGCCGCAGAGCAACCTATGAGCTCGCTAGCTAGCCTGCTCAAGGTCTGCAGCTGCCGCACTGCGTTGACAATGGATACAAAAATTAAGGATAATTTTTTGGCTTCAATATCTCAGAAAAGATGAATCTTTCCCGTAGCGTAAGCTAGCTTACGCAATACTCGTTCCCTCATCTAGAGAGAACCGAGGTTACGTTAGGTAACCGATACGTTTTTCAAACAAAGAGGTGTACCGTTTAAAGGAAATGTTGCGAAAACTCAACATGAACTTAAATGATGGCAGTGAAAAAGTTTAAATCTATGATTATGAATCATAGTGTGATCTTATTTTAAGCATGATTGAAGTGTGTATTGCTTCATTGAATGTGAATGGTGCAAGAAATGGCAAAAAAAAAGAGCTGAATTGTTTGAAGTTATTAAACAGAAAAAAAATAGATGTTATTTTTATTCAAGAGAGACACAGTGATGTTAAAAATGCTGCTGATTGGATGCAGGAGTGGGATGGCATTTCTGTTCTCAGTCACAATACCACACTTCGTGGTGGTGTGGGTATTTTATTTACTAAGAGTTTTAGTCCAGTCTCTTATCAAGTTGATGAGATTGTGAAAGGAAGACTTTTAAAAATAAGAGCTATTTTTGAAAAATATGCCTTCGTTTTTGTTTGTGTTTATGCTCCAACATCAGCAATAGAAAGATTGGTGTTTTTAGATGCACTCAGTTCCACCTTACAAAGATGCAGTACAGAAGAATATTTTTTTTTTTAGGAGGAGATTTTAATTTTACTGCGAATAATATTGACAGAAATCACATTGAGCCCCATATGCATTCACATGAACGTCTCACTAAGATGATAAATGTGAATGATCTATGTGACATTTGGAGGCATTTTCATGACGGTCAGAGACAGTATACATGGGCTCTTGTTCGTGACAATGTTATATCTCTTGCAAGATTAGATCGTTTTTATGGTTTCAAACATCAGTTGGGTATTTTTAAAAGTTGTGTCATTTCACCGGTCAGTTTTTCTGATCATCACATAGTATTTGGGGTTTTACTTTTTAAATCAAATTAAACCCCACAGTGCATACTGTCACTTCAATACTAATTTATTGTGTAGTAAGGATTTTAAGGATGTATTTAAAGTATTTTGGGAAGATTTTAAAAAGACGAAAGATTCTTTTCAAGACATACAGCAATGGTGGGATTTTGGAAAGGTCCAAATAAAACAATTTTGCCAACAGTACACTTGTAATGTCACCAAAGAGTTAAATAGCTCTATAAGGGTCTTGGAGGCAGAAATAATTAAATTACAGAGTTTAGCTGATTCAACAAATAATCAAAGTTATACAGAGATGATCTCAAATAAGAAAACTCAGTTAGCTGACCTTCTGGGGGTGAAAACACAAGGAGCTCTGGTTCATTCTCGTTTTACTCTCGAAGGCTTTAGCTAGTAGGTTATCTAAAATCATAAATCAGGTGGTACATCCAGATCAGACCTATTGTGTCCCTGGTCGGTCAATTGTTGACAATATTTCCCTCATTAAGGATATTTTTGATGTCTCCAAGTTGCTCAACCTTAATATTGGACTTATTTCGTTAGATCAAGAAAAGGCGTTTGATAGGGTCGAACACCTTTATTTGTGGAGAACTTTAGAAGCTTTTGGATTCTGTCAGGATTTTGACAAAGTGAAAGTGCTCTATGGTGACGTTGAGAGTGTGCTAAAGATAAACGGTGGCTTATGCACGCCTTTAAAGTTTAATAGGGGTATTAGACAGGGCTTTTCATTGTCGGGGATGTTATATGCACTTGCTATAGAACCTTTGTTGCAACAATTAAGAGAACATATTTGTGGTTTGATTCTACCTATTTGTAAAAGCAGCATTTCTTTGTCTGCCTATGCGGATGATGTGGTAGGACAAATCAACGGACAAAACGATGTGCATGTTTTAATGAAAGTTTTAGAAGATTTTAGAGTTTTGTCATCAGCAAAAGTTAATTGGAACAAGAGTGAAGCACGTTTAATTGGAAATTGGTCAAAAGGGAGACCAAGTCTTCCTTATGGTTTAACCTGGGTAACGGGAGGGTTTAAGTATTTAGGAGTGTATTTGGGAGATGAAATGTCCGTTCAGAAAAATTGGGAAGGGGTTGTTGATGAGGTGAATGGCAGGCTTGACAAATGGAAATGGTTAATACCAAAGTTGTCATATAAAGGGAGGACTTTAATTGTGAATAATTTAGTAGCTTCCTGCCTTTGGCATAGGCTAGCATATTTCGATCCTCCCGCACTACTACTAGAAAAAATTCAAGGTATTTTGGTGGATTTTTTGGGGGGGATAAATTACACTGGGTCCCTCAGAGTGTGTTGCATTTATACCTAAAGAGGAGGGTGGTAATGGTCAGATACATTTGAAAAGCAGAATAGCAGCTTTTCGTTTGCAATTTTTACAACAGTTTCTGTTTAAATCATCAGTGAATGGGTGGCGGGCTGTTACATGCACAATTTTGCACAGAACTGAAGGACTGGGGTTGGACAAATCCCTGTTTCTAATGGACCCCTTTAAAGTGAACGTGAATGGACTGCCAGTGTTTTATCGAAATCTTTTTAAGGTTTGGAGTCTCTTTCATGGACTTAAAGTACTTTTGCAGGACTCACAGATCTTCACACTTGGACATTTGATTCATGTAGCTGGACTGGATTTTGAAAGAACAGAAGAAGTAGCCTCTTGTCTAAAGGTAAGGTCTTTACTGACTGTTGAACAGATGCTAAAGATCTGGAAATCTTTGGTCAGTAATGAAGAAAAAGATTTACTGATGGACAGTCGTCGAGGAGTAAACACCTCCAGTACAGAAGACACTTTTCCTGGTTTTATCATGTTGCCTAAATTGGATGGATGTAGTGGACCTTTTTTAGATGCTGAAAGACCTTTTGTGTTTGGACTTGTGTACAGCACCTGGCAAAGCTTTTTATCAAATATCTGTTAAAGTTTTTAATAAAAAGGTATTAAGTGATAAAGTTGACATGCAGTGGAGCAGAGTATTGGGTGTTGAAGAGAATGTAAAGCCTGAGTGGAGGTCACTGTATAAGCCACCGTTATCTAAAAGGGCAGGGGATATACAGTGGAGACTTCTTCACTGTGCCTTCGCTGTTAATGCTTTTATTTCAGTTCTTAATCCTGAAGTTATTGCTGATTGTCCTTTCTGTTCAAAAAGAGAAACTATCTTTCATGCTTTTATGGAATGTGACAGACTGAAACCTTTATTTTCAATATTGGAAAATGTATTTATTACTTTTAGCGAATTGTTTTCCATGAGGATTTTTATTTTTGGTTTCAAATATGTTCGAAGTAAAAGTTTTACTGGTCAGCTCTTGAATTTTGTTTTAGGGCAGGCAAAACTGGCCATTTACATGACCAGGAAAAATATGGTGGATAGGGTGTCGGGTGAAGATGTAGTTATACTGTTTTAAAATCTAATCAGATCACGAGTATTGATAGATTTTTGTTTTTATAAGTCTACAAAGTATCTACTAACATTTGAAATGAAGTGGTGTTGTAATGGGGTGCTGTGCTCTGTTGTTGAGGTGACTTATTTTTTTATTTTTTGGTGTAATTTATTTATGTTTTTATTTCCTGTTGGTACTTATTTGACATAAGGTAACTTTGTAATTTGTTTGGAACAAGTGTTTAATTAAGAGTGATTTAGGAATAAAAGGCATTTTAAAATTCAATTCTCTCCTCTCTGGCAGTCTGGACACCCTTTTTTATCTCTCTCCAGCTCTCACTGAAACACAGAACAGCTGTTAGAGTTAGTTTCCCACAGGTGTCAATCCTTACCGTTCTCTTTCTCCCGGCTTCACTCTCCACAGACGTCGCTCTGCCATGCCCACATCACTACATACCCCCATTGCCCAACTAAGGCTGGGGGGCTATCCAGCCTGTGACTTCTATAGAGGAAATGTTTGGTTCCTACTCCAAAACAGATATTACTTTCCTTTTACCAGACTCTTAATGATTTGGGAGTATTTTTGATTATAGAAATATATGATGCCAAACCAGGCCAGTTTGATTCCTAATCTCAAACATCATCAGAACAGGAAATTTATTAAAATAGTACACATGAGTTAGTTAATAATTTATGAAGTTCCAGACTTACCCTTATGTTTACCATAGTTCTGTCATTGTTTAACAGTTGCGTTTGTAATGCCATAATCACAAGAAAGACCATGGATGACTCCTCATTACTGTGGTTAGGCAGTTAGTCTTTCTTTAAAAATAAACTGTTTATTTGTTAAAAATAATAGCCTAAACACATTTTACACCACTTTTTAAAAACAACTACCACAGTTGTAATGAAAATTTCTGTTACCGTTTACTGTGATACATTTTAGTAAGTGTGTTGCGCATGTGTAGATGTGAAAAGTCTTTTGTTGAAGAGCAGGGGCTTTCTCATTTCATTGTCAGTACTGTAGCCGTTTGAAATGGTTGAAATGCTCCATTGCGATTTAAAATAGAAAATGATCATGAAGACTTCAAATTTGTCACAAGTTTTGTTGTCTGTGCCACAATATTGAGAGAAGCCCAGTTTAATGAGACAGTAATGTGATCTGCTCTGCGCTATCCTGTCACCGGTGCCAGTGGCGGAGCTAGGGTTGGCCATATTGCAAGGCTTATATTTTGCCTATAACATATCCTTTTGTGTTCCAAGGAAGGAAGTCTTATGGGTTATAGTGACTTTGTAAGAAAACCCCAGGTGACTTTCCCTGCAGTAGTTAGGTGTTTGTGGAGATACTTTAAATAATAATAATAAAACAATGTTGTTTGACAAAGACAAGACAATAAACATGCTGCTTTGAAGGTATGTGATAGATGTTCATCTTAACAGCATACCAATCAGCATATATCAGGCTCTTCAGAATGTGTTTGTCGTTGTCTCGTGTATTTAAAGACACTGTCTTTCTTTTCCTCTGTTTTTGCCTGAACTTGTAGCCTCAAACCCAAACCATGTGCTCTGCTGTTATAATGTTGTCTAAGATCAGGTTGTCTAAAGGTTTGTCCTGTGAGCAATATGCCCACTGCAGAATACATGGAGATCCACCTGTATGCTTATTTATTGTAACAAATTGTTCTGGTTAGTTTTCTCATTACAGGCATGTTTCCACTGTAATGTTGAACTCACACAGACAAAGGAGTGGAGTGGTGGCATAGTGGGCTAAAGTACAGAACTGATAAGCAGACAGTTGCTGATTCGATCCCAACAGCCAGAACCATTGTGTTCTTGAGCAAAGCACTTGACTCCAGGTTGCACCAAGCAGGTATAGCTGCAGGCTGGAGACCTCCAAAGGAGGGTGGGGTTACTCCAAAAAGGGGTTGCACCAACTCCAAAATGGGGCGTCACTTCCACTCACAGTTAAGTATAGGGATTGGTTAGGGGCTCCCTATATCTATTATGATGATTTGGAGCTAATGTGCCTTTTTGGAGCAATGCCTGCAAGTATAACCTTCTTGGTTGCTCTGGGGGGCGATTGTCCCTGTAATAAGTGCACTGTAATTCGCTTTGGAATAAAGCCTCTGCCAAATGCATAAATGTAATCAAAGTGATCTTTCAGTCTGGTTTGTCTTTGACAACCACTTGTAAAATGTTTTGAGAATTTTTGTTGAAGTAAACTATGATACAAACAGAGAGAGTCTCTAGGTAGGGTCGGGAGTGTTACTTTTGAAATGTATTCCATTACAGATTACAGAATACATGCTGTAAAATGCATTTTGTAACATATTCCGTTAGATTTCTCAAGGTCAGTAACATATTCTAAATACTTTGGATAACTTCATCACTGGTACATTTTTTTCACTAGTTTTGACTTTAAAAATAACAAAATACACATGTTAAAAATACATTCTCTGAAAAATCTAAATATCTTCTGCAGTGTTTCTAAAAAAGAAAAATAAACTGATCTTGTTGTAAGGATTTTTAGATATTTTTACTGGAAGACAATACAAAAATTATTATCAAGAATATGATTTTTGCCCTAATATCAAAGGTCTTACTAGAAATAATGATGATGACTAAATGCAGCCGGTGCCAGCCAAACATCACTTCAGACTTCAGAGGATGAACTGATGGCAACTCCAACCATAAGACATGGGATACTTCATATGCCATTGTCTGAACTTGGATTTAGGATGGACCTCACCGAAATAACCGGCCAGGTTGAACTGCGTTTCACATCCCTCATCTCTGCCTGCATCACCTCGGTCTATTGATGGACTACGATCTTGAAATGGAATGCGTAGACTAACAATTGCCAACAAAAGCCTTCGTCAGCCAATTAACAAGGACAATTGCATCTATGTGAACTTCTGCAGTTAATCCAGGATGGACTTCGAAGACATTGGTCATTAATCTTACAGTTCAAACAAAATCTATGTTTAAACATTGACCCTTAACACTTACTTAGTTTAATCATTTTAAACCATGACTTTAACTATACATAAGTAATATTTACATTATATTCATGATGTTAGCCAGAGGGGAACTGGCCCCCACAGTGAGTCTGGTTTCACCAAAGGTTATTTTTCTCCATTAATCAACATCTTATGGAGTTTTGTGTTCCTTGCCACAGTCGCTTTCAGCTCGCTCACTGGGGTTATTAATACAATTATTTTTTAATTACTTATTTTTAAACAATATTAACAATCGTATTTTATCTAATTACACAATGATGATTCATCGAGATTACAGACATTACAGTTTTATTGTCTGCTTTGAAACGTTGTGTGTTGTGAAAGGCGCTATACAAATAAAATTGACTTCACTTGAAATGAAGACATTATGATCCAACATGAATTTTCTTGATAAAAAAAAATATGATCGTGTCTGGTAATATGTGCATGTAAAATGGCTAGAAATAGCATTTTAGCTTAGCATAAAGCTGACAATTTAAACAAGATTTATTTCTGTTTCTTCTGCTGCAAACTTCAAACTTCTCTGTCTGCTCATATGAATGTAACATATCATAAGGAAGTCTTTCACCGCTGATCGAATGCACTTTGGAACGCATCATATATATGTATAAATGTTTTCCATCTGAAAGGACTAAATATTAAAGGAAACAAATGACAATAAAATGCAATGTAATCTCTTTGGTAATCAAAATACTTTATAAATGTAACTGTATTCTAAATACTACTGATTTAAATTGTAACTGTAGTGGAAACAGTTAATTATATTTTGTATTTTAAATACGTAATCCCATTACATGTATTCCGTTACTCCCAACCCTGCATACAGAATAGGCTATAACAAATATTTGAACCTGAAATAAACAGCCACAGCTCAACATATCTGGATGTGTTTGTAAAATTGACAAATACAATATAATTGTTATGGGTGCGGGAAGCAGAAGGCAGACGGGTGGTTAGGATCCAAATGCGGTTTATTTCAAAATAACAAATAGCCTAAGCAAAACACAAAGAAAAGTCCACGAGGGGAAAAACTAACTCAAACACAAAAAAACACAAAAGAACACACAGCGAAACATCCACGAAGGGCAGGGTAAACCTCGAATACAAGGGGGAGAGAGAGAACACTGGCATGAACAAGAAACGTCAACGTGCAACAATAACGAACCACAAAGGAAAGGGAAAAAAACAGGGTTTAAATAGACAGACACGGTAATAACAAAATCACGAACAGGTGCGGACAATAACGCTGTGACAGCGGTGACGAGTGCCGGAAAACATGGGAAATGTAGTTTATACACAGACAGTGAAACACGGGGCGGACAACAAGGAAAACGTGACATGGAACGTGGTAAGTGACATGTGAAACAGAAAACACGGGGCAGACAACACGGGATCGTAACAATAATGAAGAAGAAGAATAGGAAATAAATTATTCTTTAAAATAAAATTAAGTATATTAGCAAAATTAATAAGTAACTTCATAATATGTACTTGATTTGTACACTTCATTATATGTAAAAATATGAAAAGATTTTAGAGGGCAGTCTTCGTAAATTCACCTTTCACTGTTTAGTAGTCACAGCACACAATGGGTGACCTTTAACAATTTGTGTCTAATATTTGTGACATTTTATCTAAATAAAATGTCACAATTATTAGACACAAATTGTTAAAGGTCAACCATTGTTGAACCATTGGATTTTAAAGGACAAGGTAAATGACAAAAACAGGTTCTGCCATGTCATTAAAATATGAAAATCAATGTAGTCTGCTATAGTTAAATGCATCACCACCTTGTGATGTGTTTTTTGTTTTTGTTTTATTGTTATTTTAAAATAACTATTAAATGGCATATTTTTAGTTCTCACATTATGCTTATAACAACAGTGGCATATTTTGTTTGAAGATGAACGACTTGCTTTTGGGTCTTAACACCTTCCTTATGTCAGTCTAAGATCTGCTACAGGGAAGGCTCATGAATTCTCCATTTTAGCTTTCAGTCTAATTCAGTAATTTTACATTTTTGTGGCACTTAATCAGAATGTTTGCATAAATGTTTCTCAAAATGACCTGTCTAATAATCATATTAGTCTTTGGAGACAGTCTTATTATTTAGCCCTTTATTAGCTTACTATGCTCAAACATGGACTAAAATGCTTTAAAATTTAGATATTTAAATGAATTATCATAGACCACTGACACATGTTTGGCTAATGTTTACTAATACTGAAATGGTGGTGGTGGTGTAGTGGGCTAAAGCACATAACTGTTAATCAGAAACATAACTGTTAATCAGAAGGTCTCTGGTTCGATCCCCACAGCCACCACCATTGTGTCCTTGAGCAAGGCACTTAACTCCAGGTTGCTCTGGGGGGATTGTCCCTGTAATTAAGTCCACTGTAAGTCGCTTTGGATAAAAGCATCTGCCAAATGCATAAATGTAAATGTAAATGTGTCTAAAAAAATTTATGTTTTACCTCACAGACTGCAAAGGACAGACACTGCCTGAGTCTGAGCCAGCTGTCATCAAACCTGTGAACAGCCATAAACTGAGCTGTTCTTTTTCTGGGATTGATCTGGGAAATACAGATCATTCATGGATAAGACAGTCTGAAGGGAAAGGGCTCGAGTGTCTCTCATATATTTCTGCTCCAAGTGGCATTGACAAATATTACTCTAAAAACATTGAGGGACGGTTCACCATTTCCAGAGACAACAGTAAAATGCAGGTGTATCTGCACACTGCTGTTTATTACTGTGCTCGAAGAAACACAACACAAAGAGACCTGTGTGCTCAGAACTGAATACTGAGAGCTCAGGATATTTTATATTTACATTTGACTGATTTCATCATCAACATCTGAACCCACATCATGCCTTATCAAAAAATATTAGGATAGGTAAAAGTATAAAAGTGGACAATCCCTCACTGATCAGCATTAAAGCATGTACAAATACTCACCTGTGTAACCTCTATAATCCCTGTTCACACAAAAATAATTTTACTCAAAGTATGAGTAAAAGAAACTTCAACCATTACTGTAAAAGCGTTACTGTTAAATCCATTTTCTTAACAACAACAATTCCAGAAATGAACTAATGTATGGCTGCAGGACACACAGAACATAAACCTCTCTTTATATCCTCTAATAATTATAATACTTGACAATTTATGACAATAGCTGAAGTTTTCAGAATACTAGCTGAATGATCATGAATACCTGCTATAAACTGCATGAAAAGTTCAGAAAAGTAACCAGGATACACACCCAAAGCTTAGTTTAATATTTTGGGTGATTGCCAAACATTTTATACTTGATCTTTTTACCCCATGCAAATTAGCTTAATCTCTCCACCCCTCTGTGTATTTAAAAGAGATGTTGTTGTGTTGTTCATCTCACAAATAATTCAATCCACCTTCAGCATAAATCATGATCTCTTTACCTTTACTACTGCTTGTGGTAGCGATGACTTGTAAGTGTCTTTATCATCAGCAGGTAATATTAAACACCAGTTCTGTAATTTCACTCCTCAATATGTTTTTTGTTTTGTTTTGTTTTCTCTCTGACAGGTGTGGAATGTAATATTGTCCTCACCCAGCAAGACTCTATACTTCTTCAGCCAGGACGCTCTTTTACTCTAACATGTAAGGTGTCTGGTTACTCTGTTACTGATGATAATTATGCAACAGCCTGGATACGACAACCTGCAGGAAAAGCTCTAGAATGGATTACGCATATATGGGGAGGTGGAACTGTAAGAAAAAAAGAATCATTGGCAAACACGTTTAGCATCTCCAAAAGTGACTCTAGCAGCACAGTGACTCTTCAAGCACAAAGTCTACAGTCTGAGGATACGGCTGTGTATTACTGTGCCAGACAACCACAACACAAGCACTGTACATGAACTATTGTCTGTGAACATAATTATCATTCTAGATTGTATCATGCATTACTTATGTATAGATTTCTGAAATATTATTCTTAATGAAGCTAAATGATCTTTGATGAGTGAATTTTGCCCAACACTGAGCCAAAATATGAATGACATTTAAGATACCTTCAGCCATAAAACTGTTTTACAAACATGTATGTAAACTTGACCAACACAAATGTAATGCAGTTAAGGCTGTTCTTAACTCTTCACTGTCTATGTGAGCCCCTGTAAAGGTGTTACTTATGCAAAGCAAACAAATCTACCCATTATGAAAGCATTTCAGTTCACTGAAGCTGCACCTTCAAAATCTGATCTGTTCCTTAAATTTACCTAATTTATGACATGCAAATCCTCATCATCAACAAATGACTATAAGACTGTCAGTTTCCTCCAGTTCAGAGACAGTCGACAGACTGACATCAATTGATAATTACTACACCAAACAAAGATAAAAGCTGTGGATGTCCGTTCTGATCCTGAGATCAATCATGAGTCAAATACTATTCATTTTAATTGCCTCTTTGCCATGTGAGTTCATTTGGTCACATCAGTATGGAGGATCTCTTCATAACTGACTGTTATCAGACAAATATTTTCATAGTTCAGTTTGACTCTTGAAGTTTGTTGTTCTCTTTTACAGATGTTCTTGGCATCTCTCTGACCTCGTCTCCTGCACAGATTAAAGCTCCTGGTGAATCAGTGAGGTTGTCCTGTCAGATCTCTGGATATTCACTCAGTGATTATGGCACAGTATGGATCAGACAGAATTCTGGAAAAGGCATGCAGTGGATCGGGATCATATGGGGTGGTGGATCAATAGACCTTGGAAATTCCTTCAAGAGTCGCTTCACTATATCCAGAGACACAAACCGTAATGAGCTTTTCTTAGACATCAGCAGTCTGCAGACTGAGGACACAGCTGTGTATTTCTGTGCAAAGGGTTACACACCCTGGCTCATCTCAGTGTGAGAAACTGACAAAAACACATCTACAGATCATTCAAGAGTGCAATTTAAAACATTTACAGTTATCAACACACACCCTCTTCTCTACCAGCTCAGGATGATATTTAGACATAATACCACAGATTAAATTATTCTGCCATTTTACAGATTTATTTGTGT
>NC_068287.1:25321386-25357040 GCF_025860055.1 Xyrauchen texanus
ACAAATAATTAACAGAAAATTGTTTTCTATTCAGGTACTCTATTATATAGAATAATAATTTACTCTCTACTATGTCTAAACATCATCCTGAGCTGGTAGAGAAGAAGGTGTGTGTTGATAACTGTAAATGTTTTTGCACACTTGGATGATCTATAGATGTGTTTTTGTCAGTTTCTCACACTGAGATGAGCCACTGTGGCAGTCTTTGCACAGAAATACACAGCTGTGTCCTCAGTCTGCAGACTGCTGATGTCTAAGTAAAGCTCATTACGGTTTGTGTCTCTGGATATAGTGAAGCGACTCTTGAAGGAATTTCCAAGGTCTATTGATCCACCACCCCATATGATCCCGATCCACTGCATGCCTTTTCCAGAATTCTGTCTGATCCATGCTGTGCCATAATCACTGAGTGAATATCCAGAGATCTGACAGGACAACCTCACTGATTCACCAGGAGCTTTAATCTGTGCAGGAGACGAGGTCAGAGAGATGCCAAGAACATCTGTAAAAGAGAACAACAAACTTCAAGAGTCAAACTGAACTATGAAAATATTTGTCTGATAACAGTCAGTTATGAAGAGATCCTCCATACTGATGTGACCAAATGAACTCACATGGCAAAGAGGCAATTAAAATGAATAGTATTTGACTCATGATTGATCTCAGGATCAGAACGGACATCCACAGCTTTTATCTTTGTTTGGTGTAGTAATTATCAATTGATGTCAGTCTGTGGACTGTCTCTGAACTGGAGGAAACTGACAGTCTTATAGTCATTTGTTGATGATGAGGATTTGCATGTCATAAATTAGGTACATTTAAGGAACAGATCAGATTTTGAAGGTGCAGCTTCAGTGAACTGAAATGCTTTCATAATGGGCTGATTTGTTTGCTTTGCATAAGTAACACCTTTTCAAGGGCTCACATAGACAGTGAAGAGTTAAGAACAGCCTTAACTGCATTACATTTGTGTTGGTCAAGTTTACATACATGTTTGTAAAACATTATTGTTTTATGGCTGAAGGTATCTTAAATGTCATTCATATTTTGGCTCAGTGTTGGGCAAAATTCACTCATCAAAGATCATTTAGCTTCATTAAGAATAATATTTCAGGAATCAATACATAAGTAATGCATGATACAATCTAGAATGATAATTATGTTCACAGACAATAGTTCATGTACAGTGCTTGTGTTGTGGTTGTCTGGCACAGTAATACACAGCCGTATCCTCAGACTGTAGACTTTGTGCTTGAAGAGTCACTGTGCTGCTAGAGTCACTTTTGGAGATGCTAAACGTGTTTGCCAATGATTCTGTTTTTCTTACAGTTCCACCTCCCCATATATGCGTAATCCATTCTAGAGCTTTTCCTGCAGGTTGTCGTATCCAGGCTGTTGCATAATTATCATCAGTAACAGAGTAACCAGACACCTTACATGTTAGAGTAAAAGAGCGTCCTGGCTGAAGAAGTATAGAGTCTTGCTGGGTGAGGACAATATTACATTTCACACCTGTCAGAGAGAAAACAAAACAACACAAAAAACATATTGAGGAGTGAAATTACAGAACTGGTGTTTAATATTACCTGCTGCTGATAAAGACACTTACAAGTCATCGCTACCACAAGCAGTAGTAAAGGTAAAGAGATCATGATTTATGCTGAAGGTGGATTGAATTATTTGTGAGATGAACAACACAACAACATCTCATTTAAATACACAGAGGGGTGGAGAGATTAAGGTAATTTGCATGGGGTAAAAAGATCAAGTATAAAATGTTTGGCAATCACCCAAAATACTAAACTAAGCTTTGCTTGTGTATCCTGGTTACTTTTCTGAACTTTTCATGCAGTTTATAGCAGGTATTCATGATCATTCAGCTAGTAGTCTGAAAACTTAAGCTATTGTCATAAATTGTCAAGTATTATAATTATTAGAGGATATAAAGAGAGGTTTATGTTCTGTGTGTCCTGCAGCCATATTAGTTAATTTCTGGAATTGTAATAAGTGCAGAGTGTTTTATGTTGTTGTTAAGAAAATGGATTTAACAGTAATGCTTTTACAGTAATGGTTGAAGTTTCTTTTACTCATACTTTGAGTAAAATGATTTTTGTGTGAACAGGGATTATAGAGGTTACACAGGTGAGTATTTGTACATGCTTTAATGCTGATCAGTGAGGGATTGTCCACTTTTATACTTTTACCTATCCTAATATTTTTTGATAAGGCATGATGTGGGTTCAGATGTTGATGATGAAATCAGTCAAATGTAAATATAAAATATCCTGAGCTCTCAGTATACAGTTCTGAGCACACAGGTCTCTTTTGTGTTGTGTTTCTTCGAGCACAGTAATAAACAACAGTGTGCAGATACACCTGCATTTTACTGTTGTCTCTGGAAATGGTGAACCGTCCCTCAATGTTTATAGAGTAATATTTGTCAATGCCACTTGGAGCAGAAATATATGAGAGCCACTCGAGCCCTTTCCCTTCAGACTGTCTTATCCATGAATGATCTGCATTTCCCAGATCAATCCCAGAAAAAGAACAGCTCAGTTTATGGCTGTTCACAGGTTTGATGACAACTGGCTCAGACTCAGGCAGTGTCTGTCCTTTGCAGTCTGTGAGGTAAAACCATAATTTTTTTTAGACACATTTCAGTATTAGTAAACATTAGCCAAACATGTGTCAGTGGTCTATGATAATTCATTTAAATATCTAAATTTTAAAGCATTTTAGTCCATGTTTGAGCATAGTAAGATAATAAAGGGCTAAATAATAAGACTGTCTCCAAAGACTAATATGATTATTAGACAGGTCATTTTGAGAAACATTTATGCAAACATTCTGATTAAGTGCCACAAAAATGTAAAATTACTGAATTAGACTGAAAGCTAAAATGGAGAATTCATGAGCCTTCCCTGTAGCAGATCTTAGACTGACATAAGGAAGGTGTTAAGACCCAAAAGCAAGTCGTTCATCTTCAAACAAAATATGCCATTGTTGTTATAAGCATAATGTGAGAACTAAAAATATGCCCTTTAATAGTTATTTTAAAATAACAATAAAACAAAAAAAAACACATCACAAGGTGGTGATGCATTTAACTATAGCAGACTACATTGATTTTCATATTTTAATGACATGGCAGAACCTGTTTTTGTCATTTACCTTGTCCTTTAAAATCCAATGGTTCAACAATGGTTGACCTTTAACAATTTGTGTCTAATAATTGTGACATTTTATTTAGATAAAGTGTCACAATTATTAGACACAAATTGTTAAAGGTCACCCATTGTGTGCTGTGACTACTAAACAGTGAAAGGTGAATTTACCAAGACTGCCCTCTAAACTCTTTTCATATTTTTACATATAATGAAGTGTACAAATCAAGTACATATTATGAAGTTACTTATTAATTTTGCTAATATACTTAATTTTATTTTAAAGAATAATTTATTTCCTATTCTTCTTCTTCATTATTGTTACTATCCCGTGTTGTCTGCCCCGTGTTTTCTGTTTCACATGTCACTTACCACGTTCCATGTCACCTTTTCCTTGTTGTCCGCCCTGTGTTTCACTGTCTGTGTATAAACTACATTTCCCATGTTTTCCGGCCCTCATCACCGCTGTCACAGCGTTATTGTCCGCACCTGTTCGTGATTTTGTTATTACCGTGTCTGTCTATTTAAACCCTGTTTTTTTCCCTTTCCTTTGTGGTTCGTTATTGTTGCACGTTGACGTTTCTTGTTCATGCCAGTGTTCTCTCTCTGTCCCCCTTGTATTTGAGGTTTACCCTGCCCTTCGTGGATGTTTCGCTGTCTATTCTTTTGTGTTTGAGTTAGTTTTTCCCCTCGTGGACTTTTCTTTGTGTTTTGCTTAGGCTATTTGTTATTTTGAAATAAACCGCATTTGGATCCTAACCACCCGTCTGCCTTCTGCTTCCCGCACCCATAACAATTATATTGTATTTGTCAATTTTACAAACACATCCAGATATGTTGAGCTGTGGCTGTTTATTTCAGGTTCAAATATTTGTTATAGCCTATTCTGTATGCAGGGTTGGGAGTAACGGAATACATGTAATGGGATTACGTATTTAAAATACAAAATATAATTAACTGTTTCCACTACAGTTACAATTTAAATCAGTAGTATTTAGAATACAGTTACATTCATAAAGTATTTTGATTACCAAAGAGATTACATTGCATTTTATTGTCATTTGTTTCATTTAATATTTAGTCCTTTCAGATGGAAAACATTTATACATATATATGATGCGTTCCAAAGTGCATTCGATCAGCGGTGAAAGACTTTCTTATGATATGTTACATTCATACAAGCAGACAGAGAAGTTTGAAGTTTGCAGCAGAAGAAACAGAAATAAATCTTGTTTAAATTGTCAGCTTTATGCTAAGCTAAAATGCTATTTCTAGCCATTTTACATGCGCATATTACCAGACACGATCATATTTTTTTTTATCAAGAAAATTCATGTTGGATCATAATGTCTTCATTTCAAGTCAAGTCAATTTTATTTGTATAGCGCCTTTCACAACACACAACGTTTCAAAGGAGACAATAAAACTGTAATGTCTATAATGTTGATGAATCATCATTGTGTAATTAGATAAAATACGATTGTTAATATTGTTTAAAAACAAGTAATTAAAAAATAATTGTATTAATAACCCCAGTGAGCGAGCTGAAAGCGACTGTGGCAAGGAACACAAAACTCCATAAGATGTTGATTAATGGAGAAAAATAACCTTGGGAGAAACCAGACTCACTGTGGGGCCCAGTTCCCCTCTGACTAACATCATGAATATAATGTAAATATTACTTATGTATAGTTAAAGTCATGGTTTAAAATTATTAAACTAAGTAAGTGTTAAGGGTCAGTGTTTAAACATAGATTTTGTTTGAACTGTAAGATTAATGACTAATGTCTTCGAAGTCCATCCTGGATTAACTGCAGAAGTTCACATAGATGCAATTGTCCTTGTTAATTGGCTGACGAAGGCTTTTGTTGGCAATTGTTAGTCTATGCATTCCATTTCAAGATCGTAGTCCATCAATAGACCGAGGTGATGCAGGCAGAGATGAGGGATGTGAAATGCAGTTCAACCTGGCCGGTTATTTCGGTGAGGTCCATCCTAAATCCAAGTTCAGACAATGGCATATGAAGTATCCCATGTCTTATGGTTGGAGTTGCCATCAGTTCATCCTCTGAAGTCTGAAGTGATGTTTGGCTGGCACCGGCTGCATTTAGTCATCATCATTATTTCTAGTAAGACCTTTGATATTAAGGCAAAAATCTTATTCTTGATAATAATTTTTCTATTGTCTTCCAGTAAAAATATCTAAAAATCCTTAAAACAAGATCAGTTTATTTTTCTTTTTAGAAACAACACTGCAGAAGATATTTAGATTTTTCAGAGAATGTATTTTTAACATATGTATTTTGTTATTTTTAAAGTCAAAACTAGTGAAAAAAATGTACCAGTGATGAAGTTATCCAAAGTATTTAGAATATGTTACTGACCTTGAGAAATCTAATGGAATGTTACAAAATGCATTTTACAGCATGTATTCTGTAATCTGTAATGAAATACATTTCAAAATTAACACTCCTGACCCTACCTAGAGACTCTGTTTGTATCATAGTTTACTTCAACAAAAATTCTCAAAACATTTTACAAGTGGTTGTCAAAGACAAACCAGACTGAAAGATCACTTTGATTACATTTATGCATTTGGCAGAGGCTTTATTCCAAAGCGAATTACAGTGCACTTATTACAGGGACAATCACCCCCCAGAGCAACCAAGAAGGGTATACCTGCAGGCATTGCTCCAAAAAGGCACATTAGCTCCAAATCATCATAATAGATATAGGGAGCCCCTAACCAATCCCTATACTTAACTGTGAGTGGAAGTGACGCCCCATTTTGGAGTTGGTGCAACCCCTTTTTGGAGTAACCCCACCCTCCTTTGGAGGTCTCCAGCCTGCAGCTATACCTGCTTGGTGCAACCTGGAGTCAAGTGCTTTGCTCAAGAACACAATGGTTCTGGCTGTTGGGATCGAATCAGCAACTGTCTGCTTACCAGTTCTGTACTTTAGCCCACTATGCCACCACTCCACTCCTTTGTCTGTGTGAGTTCAACATTACAGTGGAAATATGCCTGTAATGAGAAAACTAACCAGAACAATTTGTTACAATAAATAAGCACACAGGTGGATCTCCATGTATTCTGCAGTGGGCATATTGCTCACAGGACAAACCTTTAGACAACCTGATCTTAGACAACATTATAACAGCAGAGCACATGGTTTGGGTTTGAGGCTACAAGTTCAGGCAAAAACAGAGGAAAAGAAAGACAGTGTCTTTAAATACACGAGACAACGACAAACACATTCTGAAGAGCCTGATATATGCTGATTGGTATGCTGTTAAGATGAACATCTATCACATACCTTCAAAGCAGCATGTTTATTGTCTTGTCTTTGTCAAACAACATTGTTTTATTATTATTATTTAAAGTATCTCCACAAACACCTAACTACTGCAGGGAAAGTCACCTGGGGTTTTCTTACAAAGTCACTATAACCCATAAGTCTTCCTTCCTTGGAACACAAAAGGATATGTTATAGGCAAAATATAAGCCTTGCAATATGGCCAACCCTAGCTCCGCCACTGGCACCGGTGACAGGATAGCGCAGAGCAGATCACATTACTGTCTCATTAAACTGGGCTTCTCTCAATATTGTGGCACAGACAACAAAACTTGTGACAAATTTGAAGTCTTCATGATAATTTTCTATTTTAAATCGCAATGGAGCATTTCAACCATTTCAAACGGCTACAGTACTGACAATGAAATGAGAAAGCCCCTGCTCTTCAACAAAAGACTTTTCACATCTACACATGCGCAACACACTTACTAAAATGTATCACAGTAAACGGTAGCAGAAATTTTCATTACAACTGTGGTAGTTGTTTTTAAAAAGTGGTGTAAAATGTGTTTAGGCTATTATTTTTAACAAATAAACAGTTTATTTTTAAAGAAAGACTAACTGCCCAACCACAGTAATGAGTCATCATCCATGGTCTTCCTTGTGATTATGGCATTACAAACGCAACTGTTAAACAATGACCGAACTATGGTAAACATAAGGGTAAGTCTGGAACTTCATAAATTATTAACTAACTCATGTGTACTATTTTAATAAATTTCCTGTTCTGATGATGTTTGAGATTAGGAATCAAACTGGCCTGGTTTGGCATCATATATTTCTATAATCAAAAATATTCCCAAATCATTAAGAGTCTGGTAAAAGGAAAGTAATATCTGTTTTGGAGTAGGATCCAAACATTTCCTCTATAGAAGTCACAGGCTGGATAGCCCCCCAGCCTTAGTTGGGCAATGGGGGTATGTAGTGATGTGGGCATGGCAGAGCGACGTCTGTGGAGAGTGAAGCCGGGAGAAAGAGAACGGTAAGGATTGACACCTGTGGGAAACTAACTCTAACAGCTGTTCTGTGTTTCAGTGAGAGCTGGAGAGGGATAAAAAAGGGTGTCCAGACTGCCAGAGAGGAGAGAATTGAATTTTAAAATGCCTTTTATTCCTAAATCACTCTTAATTAAACACTTGTTCCAAACAAATTACAAAGTTACCTTATATCAAATAAGTACCAACAGGAAATAAAAACATAAATAAATTACACCAAAAAATAAAAAAATAAGTCATCCTCAACAACAGAGCACAGCACCCCATTACAACACCACTTCATTTCAAATGTTAGTAGATACTTTGTAGACTTATAAAAACAAAAATCTATCAATACTCGTGATCTGATTAGATTTTAAAACAGTATAACTACATCTTCACCCGACACCCTATCCACCATATTTTTCCTGCTCATGTAAATGGCCAGTTTTGCCTGCCCTAAAACAAAATTCAAGAGCTGACCAGTAAAACTTTTACTTCTAACATATTTAAAACCAAAAATAAAAATCCTCATGGAAAACAATTCGCTAAAAGTAATAAATACATTTTCCAATATTGAAAATAAAGGTTTCAGTCTGTCACATTCCATAAAAGCATGAAAGATAGTTTCTCTTTTTGAACAGAAAGGACAATCAGCAATAACTTCAGGATTAAGAACTGAAATAAAAGCATTAACAGCGAAGGCACAGTGAAGAAGCCTCCACTGTATATCCCCTGCCCTTTTAGATAACGGTGGCTTATACAGTGACCTCCACTCAGGCTTTACATTCTCTTCAACACCGAATACTCTGCTCCACTGCGTGTCAACTTTATCACTTAAAACCTTTTTATTAAAAACTTTAACAGATATTTGATAAAAAGCTTTGCCAGGTGCTGTACACAAGTCCAAACACAAAAGGTCTTTCAGCATCTAAAAAAGGTCCACTACATCCATCCAATTTAGGCAACATGATAAAACCAGGAAAAGTGTCTTCTGTACTGGAGGTGTTTACTCCTCCACGACTGTCCATCAGTAAATCTTTTTCTTCATTACTGACCAAAGATTTCCAGATCTTTAGCATCTGTTCAACAGTCCGTAAAGACCTTACCTTTAGACAAGAGGCTACTTCTTCTGTTCTTTCAAAATCCAGTCCAGCTACATGAATCAAATGTCCAAGTGTGAAGATCTGTGAGTCCTGCAAAAGTACTTTAAGTCCATGAAAGAGACTCCAAACCTTAAAAAGATTTCGATAAAACACTGGCAGTCCATTCACGTTCACTTTAAAGGGGTCCATTAGAAACAGGGATTTGTCCAACCCCAGTCCTTCAGTTCTGTGCAAAATGGTGCATGTAACAGCCCGCCACCCATTCACTGATGATTTAAACAGAAACTGTTGTAAAAATTGCAAACGAAAAGCTGCTATTCTGCTTTTCAAATGTATCTGACCATTACCACCCTCCTCTTTAGGTATAAATGCAACACACTCTGAGGGACCCAGTGTAATTTATCCCCCCCAAAAAAATCCACCAAATTACCTTGAATTTTTTCTAGTAGTAGTGCGGGAGGATCCAAACATGCTAGCCTATGCCAAAGGCAGGAAGCTACTAAATTATTCACAATTAAAGTCCTCCCTTTATATGACAACTTTGGTATTAACCATTTCCATTTGTCAAGCCTGCCATTCACCTCATCAACAACCCCTTCCCAATTTTTCTGAACGGACATTTCATCTCCCAAATACACTCCTAAATACTTAAACCCTCCCGTTACCCAGGTTAAACCATAAGGAAGTCTTGGTCTCCCTTTTGACCAATTTCCAATTAAACGTGCTTCACTCTTGTTCCAATTAACTTTTGCTGATGACAAAACTCTAAAATCTTCTAAAACGTTCATTAAAACATGCACATCGTTTTGTCCGTTGATTTGTCCTACCACATCATCCGCATAGGCAGACAAAGAAATGCTGCTTTTACAAATAGGTAGAATCAAACCACAAATATGTTCTCTTAATTGTTGCAACAAAGGTTCTATAGCAAGTGCATATAACATCCCCGACAATGAACAGCCCTGTCTAATACCCCTATTAAACTTTAAAGGCGTGCATAAGCCACCGTTTATCTTAAGCACACTCTCAACGTCACCATAGAGCACTTTCACTTTGTCAAAATCCTGACAGAATCCAAAAGCTTCTAAAGTTCTCCACAAATAAAGGTGTTCGACCCTATCAAACGCCTTTTCTTGATCTAACGAAATAAGTCCAATATTAAGGTTGAGCAACTTGGAGACATCAAAAATATCCCTAATGAGGGAAATATTGTCAACAATTGACCGACCAGGGACACAATAGGTCTGATCTGGATGTACCACCTGATCTATGATTTTAGATAACCTACTAGCTAAAGCCTTCGAGAGTAAAACGAGAATGAACCAGAGCTCCTTGTGTTTTCACCCCGAGAAGGTCAGCTAACTGAGTTTTCTTATTTGAGATCATCTCTGTATAACTTTGATTATTTGTTAAATCAGCTAAACTCTGTAATTTAATTATTTCTGCCTCCAAGACCCTCATAGAGCTATTTAACTCTTTGGTGACATTACGAGTGTACTGTTGGCAAAATTGTTTTATTTGGACCTTTCCAAAATCCCACCATTGCTGTATGTCTTGAAAAGAATCTTTCGTCTTTTTAAAATCTTCCCAAAATACTTTAAATGCATCCTTAAAATCCTTACTACACAATAAATTAGTATTGAAGTGACAGTATGCACTGTGGGGTTTAATTTGATTTAAAAAGTAAAACCCAAATACCATGTAATGATCAGAAAAACTGACCGGTGAAATGACACAACTTTTAAAAATACCCAACTGATGTTTGAAACCATAAAAACGATCTAATCTTGCAAGAGATATAACATTGTCACGAACAAGAGCCCATGTATACTGTCTCTGACCGTCATGAAAATGCCTCCAAATGTCACATAGATCATTCACATTTATCATCTTAGTGAGACGTTCATGTGAATGCATATGGGGCTCAATGTGATTTCTGTCAATATTATTCGCAGTACAATTAAAATCTCCTCCTAAAAAAAAAATATTCTTCTGTACTGCATCTTTGTAAGGTGGAACTGAGTGCATCTAAAAACACCAATCTTTCTATTGCTGACGTTGGAGCGTAAACAAACAAAAACGAAGGCATATTTTTCAAAAATAGCTCTTATTTTTAAAAGTCTTCCTTTCACAATCTCATCAACTTGATAAGAGACTGGACTAAAACTCTTAGTAAATAAAATACCCACACCACCACGAAGTGTGGTATTGCGACTGAGAACAGAAATGCCATCCCACTCCTGCATCCAATCAGCAGCATTTTTAACATCACTGTGTCTCTCTTGAATAAAAATAACATCTATTTTTTTCTGTTTAATAACTTCAAACAATTCAGCTCTTTTTTTGCCATTTCTTGCACCATTCACATTCAATGAAGCAATACACACTTCAATCATGCTTAAAAATAAGAATAAGATCACACTATGATTCATAATCATAGATTTAAACTTTTTCACTGCCATCATTTAAGTTCATGTTGAGTTTTCGCAACATTTCCTTTAAACGGTACACCTCTTTGTTTGAAAAACAGCTTTCAGTCATAAAATTCTTTGTTCTCTTACGAGAGGTTCTCTCGTATTGCGTAAGCTAGCTTACGCTACGGGAAAGATTCATCTTTTCTGAGATATTGAAGCCAAAAAATTATCCTTAATTTTTGTATCCATTGTCAACGCAGTCGCGGCGGCTGCAGACCTTGAGCGGGCTAGCTAGCGAGCTCATAGGTTGCTCTGCGGCAACTGCTGCAGCCTATAGACGAGCTTGGGCGAACTTCGCATCCAATGAGAGGCGTCCGCGCTCACTGCATCAAAGCCCGCCAAAAGAGCGTGACTAGAGTGCATATAAAGCGTAGTTAAGTAGGCTGGAACCCTGATTTTCATCTCTTCAGCGAAGCTCTCCGCATCGCTGACCTGGAAGCAGCGTCGCCGTTTGAGGGCATCTAGCAAGCGTGGACAGCTAGAAGAAGCCGGCCGTCTCAGCCACCTTCAGCCATCCTGCGAGCTCGCCATCCGGCGGCGTATCCTTTTATTAAGCAAGCTAGTTCTCAAGAACTATTCACAAAAATGCTGGCGTCTTTTTCAAGATGCCTCGCTCCACTTGCGCCTCATGTCGCGCCCTTCTCAGCACAGGAGACAGCCACATCATCTGCGCTCTCTGCCTGGGACTGGGGCCGCATGAGCTGCGCCCTCACTGAGGCGGATCGCGATTCTGCGAGGAGCTACCGATGTCGACCCTGCGGGCTCGACTTCGAGCCGATCAAAGCAGAAACCGCCAGCGCCGCCTACCCTCAGCAGCGCAGGAAGAAGCGCCGCTCACAAAGGCTGCGGAAACTGTGGTTGAGCGACTGCCTGCGCCGGAGCCTCTCCCTCGAGCATCGCTTTCACCCTCCCGCCCCGGGGCGCGCAGTTGCCGCCCGGCGGCCGCACTGCTGCCATCTCCGGATGGCGAGCGGAGGATAAGGGCTGCTGTTCCATCATGGCTCGGACAGCGAGGTGGACAGGCTCCCAAGCCTCCTCCTCAGCCCAGGAATCCAGCAGGACCAGCGCCGGGTCGAAGGGAGTTAGCTGCGCCTCCTCACACAGGCCGTCGACCGCCTCGGGCTCAGTGGTCACCGCCCCTGAGCAGGCACCCAACAGACTTCGGCGGCTGCTTTCTTCAAAGCCATCGCCCGCTCTACACCCGCGGCCGGGCGCTCCCTTCCTGCGGAATTACATGCGGAGCTTGCAAAGTCGTGGAGCAGCTCCGTTTTCAGCCAGGACCCGTTCACCGTCTCCACCTCTCTCGCGTCGGTGGGCGGCGCCACTGAAGAGCTACTCCTCCATCCCCGGTCGAGGACTTCGGTAGCAGCACACCTTTGTCCGCCCTCCGCGAGATGGCGTTCCAAGCCTGTGCTCCCGTCTAAGGCCTGCAGAGCGACTTCCGCCTATGTTGGCGCGCCTATTCCGCCGCCCGGCCAAGCGCATCTGCTCTGCACTCAATGGCCGTTTTACAGATCCTACAAGCAGACCTTCTTCGGAGTGGGATGAGAAGGCAGGCACCCAGAGGCTGTTACTGATCTCTGGCCGCGACAGACCTGCGCCCTTCGGCTACCAAAGCTGCAGCCCAAGCTCTAGGGAAGTGCATGGCCTCGCTGACTGTGACCGAGAGACACTTATGGCTAACACTAGCCGACATGGGAGAAGCAGAGCTCCACGTTCCTCAACGCACCGCTCTCTCCAACCGGTCTCTTCGGCTCCGCGGTGAGTGGCATTGTTGACCGCTTCTCAGAAGTCCAGAAAGCCACCCAAGCCATGAACCTCTTCCTGCGGCGTCGCTAGCTCCTCTGCAGGCCGCTCACGTGATCAGCCTCCTGCACGAGCCTCTTCACGGCGCCCAGTTCAACAATCTCCAGACTTCTCAAGCGTCGACAGAGCGGCCGCCCTCGATCAGCTCAGACAGCCGCCGCAGACCGCCTCCCCGCGGGCCTCGATCTAAGGTAGCGCTGAAACCCGAGCAGCGAAGTCTTCCTAACTGTGTTGAACAAGCGGCGGCTCAGTCCGCCGCGGCGGACCACTGTCAAAGCTTTACCCCTGTCAGTCCCCTTCTCTCAGGCTACTACAGTGGTGAATTTAGCAGCCAACAAGCCGGTGACACTGCCCGCTTGCCTGCACTCAAGCGCCGTTTTCACGGCGACCCAAATAAATCTTGTAAAGAGCAAACATGTCTTATGTGTAGAAAAAGTGCCCACAACCCAGTGTTAGCCCCTACACACAAGCATAACACATCCGTGCCCCTATCAGAGCACGCTCTCATAAGCGATTCACGAACAGCTCGGCGTCAGAGTCAATGAAGAGCCCACAAATGCGTCTGTGCGCCCATTCTCTGCCGCTCTGTCACACGACCAGCCCTATGTGTAGAAAATGTGCCCACAATCCAGTGTTCACTTCTGCACACAAGCACTGCATGTCTCGTGTCCCCACCAGAGCACGCTCACATAAAGCGATTCTGAACAGCTCGGCGCTAGAGTCAATAAATCGCCCGCAAATGCGTCGCGTGCGCCCATTCTCTGCCGGCTCTGTTACACGACCAGCAACCATTCCTCTGTGTGTAAGTCCGTGCCCATGACTATGCTTGCGCATCACGTAACAGATGTGACTCTTTCCCCATTCATTCCAATCGGAAGTCACTCACAAAACAGCCTGTTCATGCTGTCTGCGAGCAATCATGCATGAACACACTAACAGCGCTCACACATTTTGTTCAGCGCTCTGTGTGCGGCAATCAGAGCGAATTGGCCATTCACCCTCTAGCGTTACAGCTTCAAAGCGTGGGAAGCTATTCAGGGATATCCAAGTGGGTGTTAAGCACAATACAACAGGGCTATTTGCTACAGTTCGATCGCCGCCCCCTACGCTTCAGGCGGCTCGAAACCACTGTGAACACGGAAGCTTAGCGTGCATGCTTCGTTCAGAAATAACAAGCCTTCTGTGCAAAAGGGCCATAGAAAAAGTGCCACCCTCTCTGGCGAGTCGGGGCTTTACAGCCGTTATTTTCTTGTTCCCAAGAAAGGCGGCGGCCTCAGACCCATATTAGATCTCAGGGTTTTTGAACAAGGTGCTTGCAAAAGACCGTTCAAAATGCTTACAATCAGAAACTCCTGGCGCATAATGGCCAGGGGACTGGTTTATTTCTCTCGATCTGAAAGATGCATACTTTCAGATTCAGATAAATCCCGTCACAGGCCATTCTTGAGATTCAGCCGGCGGCCAGGTTTATCAATACACCGTCCTTCCGTTCGGCCTGTCCTTAGCACCCGTACTTTCCGCGAAGTGCATGGATCGTGGCTTCGCACCCCTCGTGAGTCAGGGTTTCGCGAATTCTGAACTATTTGGACGACTGGCTGATTATGGCTCAGTCACATATGGAGCTTCTGTCTCACAGAGCAGTTCTCCTCAGCCATCTGAACAGTTTGGGTCTTGCAGTCAATTGGACCAAGAGCTCACTACAGCCCAGTCAGACCATTTCCTTCCTGGGAATAGAACTAGACTCCGTGGCAATGGCGGCTCGCTTATCTACACAGCGCGCGCGCCGTGTTCAGCGACTAGCCGCATCTTTTCAGATGAACAGCCTCACGCCTCTGAAGAAATTCCAGAGAGTGCTAGGTTACATGGCCTCAGCGCAGCAGTACTTCAGCTGGGTTTACTGCACATCGCCCGCTTCAGCATTGGCTAAACACCCGGCGTCTCGCCGGGCTTGGGCCATGAGCCGCCAGCCCATCAAGGTGACTCAGACCTGCATATCAGCTCTGCAGCCCTGGACAGTGGCGAATGGTATCAGCGGGGAGTGACAATGGGAGCTGTATCTCGCCGAAAAGTCATCTCGACAGGCGGCGTCCAACACGGGTTGGGAGCGGTCTCGCGAGGGCTCTCCGGTTTTGGCCTATGGTCAGTTCAGGAAAAGCTCCTTCACATAAATTGTCTGGAAATGATAGCGGTCGAGTGCGGCTGCGTCGCTTTCTCCCGGTCATTCAGGGTCACCGCGTCCTGGTCCGTTCGGACAACAGATCTGTGGTATCCTACCTAAACCGTCAGGGCGGTGTCAGATCCAGGAACCTCTTCCATCTGACAAAGCGCATACTGAGTTGGTCCCAGTGCCACCTCGCTTCGCTGAGGCGGCGCGCGTGCCAGGCCACCTGAGCGGCGGCCCGGACAGACTGTCCAGAGACAATATTCCCCCAGGGAATGGTCCTGCACGCTCAAACAGTCCAGGCGTTATGGCACCTATTCGGCAGAGCAGAGATAGACCTCTTTGCGTCCAAAGAGAACTCTCACTGCCCAGTATTTTTCTCAGCGAGGGCAGCTGGCCCAGGACTGGCCCAGGCGCCCGGCTTGCGCCTTCCCTCCGTCTCGCTATTGCCACAGGTAATGCAGAGGATCAGGGAAGCAGCGTCACTCGGTGCTCCTCATAGCCCAGCGTTGGGAGAATCAGACATGGTTCCGGAGCTTACGCAGCTGTCACTGACAGCGCCGTGGCCCATCCCAGTGAGACAGATCTCCTCTCTCAAGCTCGCGGCACAATCTGGCATCCCCACCCAGAGCTGGGGCTGCATGCGTGGGTGATCAGCGACTACCCGTCGCTCTGCCAGAAGGAGTAATAAACACCATCATACACGCTAGAGCCCCTTCCACGAGAAGACTCTATGCGTCAAAATGGTCTGTGTTCTCAAAATGGTGCACCGACAGAGACCTGGACCCGCGGACATGTGGGGTGTACGTCGCTGCTCGTATTTCTACAAGAGCTGCTGGATGAGGGCAGATCCCCATCCACGCTCAAAGTGTATGTGGCGGACGTTGCGGCGTTAGCTGAACCCTGCGCGGCCAGTCATGGGGTAAAAGCGAGCTGGTCATCCGGCTTCCTCAGGGGAGCTAGAAGGATGAACCCCGCGCCCCCATCGGTTCCTATCTGGGATCTTTCTATAGTTCTCGAAACTATGAAAGCCCCCCTTCGAACCACTTCAATCCGTGGATTTGAAATACCTTTCACTCAAAACCGTTTTCTGACTGCCCTGTCATCAGTCAAGCGTGTGGGAGACCTTCACGCGCTGTCTGTCAGCGCTGCGTGTCTTGAGTTTGGACCAAGTGACTCCAAGGTCATTTTAAAGCCTAGACGCGGCTATGTTCCCAAGGTGATCGGTACTCCTTTCAGAGCACAGGTCATTTCCCTATCGGGCTGCCAGCACCGGATAGCGAGCGGCGCCAATCTCCTTTGCCGGTCAGAGCACTGAGATTGTATACTGCAGCTCCGCTGCTTTCAGGCGCTCGAGCAGCTTTTCGTTTAGTTCGGGGCGCACCAAAGGTCTCGCCGCCTCGAAACAGACACTATCTAGATGGATAGTGGGCGCTATTGCTGCTGCATACGGCGTCAAAAGACCTGCCATGCCCGTTGGGCATTAGGGCTCACTCCACTAGAGGCATGGCATCCTCGTGGGCATGGTCCAGCGGAATTTCCATTCACGACATATGTGTGGCAGCGGGATGGACTTCCCCTCCACCTTTGTCAGATTTTACAATATGGAAGTGCCGGCTCTGCAGGCAAAACTACTAGCGGTTTAATGCGCTACAGCTCCCTGGTGAGCTGCACTGATGGGACACATTCCACACAGACCGGCACCGCCGCTCTGTCGTTCCGTCCTACTATGTGCTTATGTATTACACAATCAATGACCGCATTCTTGCCGGCCAAATATTATTTCCCCACTCATAAGGGCTCCCCGGGTCCCCCTTAATTCCCTGGGGCTTATACAGTGGATGCTTGGCGCACGCGGCGTTGACAATGGGTTCCGTAGGCGTAAGCTAGCTTACATATCTGAGAGAACCTCTCGTGAAGAACGTATCGGTTACCTAGCGTAACCTCGGTTCTCTCTAGATGAGGAGCAGTATTGCGTAACCGACGTACTTTCAGCGCCACGGCGACTTTTCAGCTTCAGTCAATGAAAACCAGGGTTCCAGCCTACGAACTACGCTTATATGCACTCTAGTCACGCCCTTTTGGCGGGCTTTGATGCAGTGGCGCGGGCGCTCTCTCATTGGATCGCGAGTTAAGCCCAAGCTCGTCTATAGGCTGCAGCAGTTGCCGCAGAGCAACCTATGAGCTCGCTAGCTAGCCCGCTCAAGGTCTGCAGCTGCCGCACTGCGTTGACAATGGATACAAAAATTAAGGATAATTTTTTGGCTTCAATATCTCAGAAAAGATGAATCTTTCCCGTAGCGTAAGCTAGCTTACGCAATACTCGTTCCCTCATCTAGAGAGAACCGAGGTTACGTTAGGTAACCGATACGTTTTTTCTACAAACTGTGCTACATCTGGAAAGTACTCATTGACTAACACCCCCCTCTTATTCTTTGTAGATTTAAGGAACAGTTTAATGTCATCTACATCATAATTGCGGCTGGAAAACTCACTTTGTGACAAAGTAACACTTGAGTCAGATAACTCACTATCACCCTCTGAATCGACCTGATCAGCAACATCTTCAAGATCTAATTTCTTTTGTTGTCTATGAGCTGTATCTGACGTCTTCCTTTTTAATGGCACTTTAAATACTGTTTGTTCTGAAACAAATTAATTAGGCCTACCGTCAACCTCACGAACAACCCGCATAACAATGTCTGATTCTGTTTTATCGCTTGACTCACCTCTGTCTTCCTCGTTTACAACATCTTGTTCAATTTCGATTTCCTCCTCCACTGAAACCACATCATCCTTCGAAGTCCCAGCGCGTTGAGCTCCATCAGGATCACTCACCCGCGCCACCGCTGAATCCGCCTCGGCTGAGGCTTCACCGGCCGGCTGCACAGTGACGTTAGCTACACCTTCGGTGTCAGCTAAACGATTGTCGTCTTCTTGTTTGCTAGGACAAGTTCGAACCAAATGGCGCGACTTTACCACAGCCGAAGCATTTGATTTTGTCAGTGGTGATGAAAACCACATAATCATCCACTCGAAAATTCAACGCAAGCTCTAGATCAGCGTCGTTGTTTACAATCATGTAAACTGAGCGTCTGAAAGACACAACGCTTCAGTAAAGGAGAAACGCGGCCAATTGGAATTTTTTTAATCGAGGAGACCAATTTTCCGTAGCGAGATAGAGCTTGTGTTAAAACAACATCACTAAACGGCAGGACATTGTAAAGGGTGACTCTTTTAGACGGCAATGAAAGTGGCAGACGGGGTGAGAACATCGTCGAGAATAATTCCCCTCTGAACTACTTAATTTGCCTTTTCTATTGTATTGAAAAAGATAACAATAGCGCTGTTCATTCTTGAGGCTATGTTTTCATGTCCCACAATTCCCCCCCACTATGGCGCTTACTCCGTGCCAAAATCAAACATTCGACCGACCGATCGAACGTCTATCCGAACGTCTATCCGAACGTCTTGTACTTTTGAGCGTCTTACCGAGCGGGTTGACCCACGTGACGACCTGACGTGACGTCAACGTCTTGAAAATAGCAGTTTTTAACCATGCAAGTATCCAAGCTAATGTGTAAAGACTATAAATGGACATTAAAGGCAATACATATAAATATTGTACCCCTAAAACAACACTAAAACATTTCTCCTGAATCCTGTGCATGTGAGGCTAAGTGTTTTACTTTCAAAGAGCAGAAATACTGTAGGCTAGCCTATATACAGTCATTCAATAGTCTTAATTTGACCAATATAATCATTTTAACTAGTTTTTATTGTTCATTTTATTGCCCAATGTACAATGTTCTCACAGTCCATAAAAGAAAGCACTCCCAAATTAATAAATGTAGCCTTTCATTTAAAAAGAAGGTTTTCATAAATATATATTATATTTATATATTTGGAAATACAGATAGACCTAGCCTATATAGAATATCCATTTATACACACACACACACACACACGCACACACACACACACACATTTATATTTTAAACTGTTGTGACCTGTGAATCTACAGTTTAAAATATTTGCAGAACTTAAAAAAAGCTAAGTACAATTTATTGTAATAATATTGTTACTGAAAGTTTTATATAGCATAATTAAAATAATTTACTTTTCCAACAAATGTTACAAGTCCAGTACTGTCATGGTGCTCTTCGGTCACTTTTGACCAAACAATTTTCTGTTTTGAATTTTAAAATTCACAATTATACACAAATGAACTGGTAGGGCTATTACCACACAGCATAATTGAGTCAGAAGACTGAAATAAGAGGTGGAAATGAGATCAGATCCAGATGGATTAAGCTGTGATAAAATATTTGCTGTTTATTTTTTATTTATTGATTTTTTCTGTTATGTGTAACAAAATGCTTTCTCTGTATTCAGGTTTGACTGTAATAATAGCCTAATGCAAATATATTTTTTTTATTGACTCTTGTGTGCATGATCTGAAAGCACTGTTTGATTTTGAGCACAGATAAAATGGTTTTGAGTATTTTTTTTTCTTTTTTTTTTTTTGAAAGAAGAGTCAGATGTTCTCTGAATGTAGTTTGAAAATTTGGTTTTGTGTTTAAGGTTTTAAAAAATTAATGATGTTTCCAAGAAATGTGTTTTAGCAATTCAGGAAACCTGTAGGCTAATATATTAAAAACATTCATACTATTTTTTATACATAGGCTATCACACAGATAACAAACTAATAAAAAGTTAATCTAATCAAGCATAATCTCAGTCTTAATAAAATTACTAAATTATCATAATCTTTCACAAATAGACATCATAAATGTTAAAGTGGAAAGGTTTATTTAAAAAATTTGTATAACAGTTCTAATATTACATATAGACATAGTCAGCTGAATATACTTTACTTTGTAATTAAGGTTCGTTGATTTTCATGTCTGCCACATATAAACAATGAGCCAAAACGAAATTATTGATCATTTTCATAAAATCATATGTAACACGTTCCTACGTGTGCTGACGTGTTGTTAACGCGTTCCTATGGCGACCGGTCGGAAGTGCGAGTAACCGATCGTCATCCCAACGTGTTGTTTACGTGTGAAGACACGTTGTAACACGTTTGTGTTTTTCTTACCTTAGTTTAACTTCTTATGCTTCTATTGTGTCCTCTAACTAGTCCACATTTGATTAGTGCAATGGCTGATGGCTTAGAAAGTTATGTGCGGTGTAGGCTATTATTAAAGTTAAATATAGCAGAGGCTAAATATTATTGACAAATGCAGTCAGTTGACGAACACCCAATTTATAAATAAAATGTATGTTATTAATAAATTGTATACTATTATCAATGTACAAGACTACAAGTTTTGTGCTTGTGTTTCCGCCCCGTTTTATTCGTTGCACCCGCTTCGGAAAATTGCATTATCTAATTTAGATTAATCAATATTCAGGAATTGGCCGGGTTTTTTTCCCCTCCAACGTGAATAAGAACCGTGAAAAAATTGCTTATACAGAAACATAAATTAGGATTAAGATAATTATTATATATTATAATGATTATATAGCCTATTATATATATATTAGTCTCTAACATACTATTATTAGCACTCTTTCTAATGTCAAAATATGCAATCTTTCAGAAGTCTTTATAGGCCTACATTAACAAGGATTTGGGACGATTATAATGCCATGCTGCAAACCACTTTAATAATATGTTTACAAGATGAGAACAGGAGAGACAGTGAAAATTCATGTTAGAAACAGTGACCTCTCTCTCTCTGACAGAAGAAATGTATATATCAGAGTTCATCTATCAGAGTAGCCTATCCAAAACCATCAACAGCTTGTTATGTTACAGTAACTCAGCCCACGAGTCAGCGGAGGCAGCAAAGGCAATTTCAGAAGGAAGAAAACAAAATCATGAACAAAGTCTATTGAATAATCTTAACTGCGTCTTTCTCAATGTGTTACCAATGGTAACTTACCATGAAAAGTGAATGGGCAATTAATGACAACATGGTCCCATATGGCATTGAAAACTTTTAAATTAAAATCATTTTTCTTATATCTTTTAACTCTTACTTGTAAAACAATATATCAGACAATATATAATTAATCAGTTTGACAGAAAAAAGCTTACCACTGTATGTATGTACAGTTACAATAGGTGAGTTTGGTGTTTGAAACATTAGAGTCATGAAATACAGAGAAAGTCATGATATACAGATGGTATCTTTTTCAGTTCATCCCTCAGAAAGACTTAGAATAGGCCTAGCCTACAACACCTTTTTTTCAAAGGCTTATTCAGGGAAGTGCAGCAGAATGCAGGAAATGGTTGAGTATTTTAGGTAAAACATCTGTATTTAGTGCCTTTCATGTCCATTTATAGTCTTTACACATTAGCTTGGATACTTGCATGGTTAAAAAACTGCTATTTTCAAGACGTTGACGTCACGTCAGGTCGTCACGTGGGTCAACCCGCTCGGTAAGACGCTCAAAAGTACAAGACGTTCGGATAGACGTTCGATCGGTCGGTCGGTCGAATGTTTGATTTTGGCACGGAGTAAGCGCCATATTAGGCACGGAGTAAGCGCCATACCCCACAGCCAAACAACAACTCTCCACACTCACGGTAGACGCCACTTTTACCCCGTGACGACGCGTGAGTGAACTCAACCCCTGTGCACCTGGAACCGCCATGTTCCTCACACACCAACCCCCCCCGCCCGAAAGTGCCTACACCTACCCCCCAAAAAAGAAAAAGAAAAAAAAAATATATATATATATATTTGAAGAAAGCATCCGGCAAGTGCTAGAAATCTTTGACGTCAACTGACTTACCCGAAGGGCATCAGAATTTTAGCATCTTTTCATTATACGTCTAATATATTTATAAGTAGGCTTATAATAAAACATTTAGGTTTAGCACATAAAGTAATATTCAAAGACTGATAACTGACGACAAAGTTTCTTGTTGAAAACTGTTCTCACCGCGTCAATGAGAGGACGCCAGGGTGCACCTTTGACGTCATCATGCAGACTCAAAATTGGACGCTTGAATGAGAACGGGGTTTTAAGTATTCAGAGCGCTTCTAACCTTCATTTCATTTGACAAACTTTTAGTCTGAATTTTGCCTCAATGAAGAAGAATTTAATCTGAAGAATATCCATAATAACTCTATGATTACATTTGATTGAAATTTTAATAATTATAATTTTTCATTATTATGTCTGATTGTACAGTTAGTCTAAAATGCAATGTCAAAAGTAAGGTTCTCATCATAAGTCAGTCAAACCAATCATACAGGTTTTTGTTCAGGGCCATAGCCTCTTGTGTCACAGTGTCTCTCGAGCACAGTAATACACAGCAGTGTCATCAGTCCTTAAGCTGCCCATGTCCAGATATAACTGATTCTTACTGTTGTCTCTGGAGATAGTGAACCTTCCTTGAACAGCACTGGAATAAAACTTTCTATTACTATTGCCCTCAATGATAGCAACAAAATCCAGGCCTTTTCCAGAAGCTTGTCTGATCCAAGCCATCCAGTAGCCACTAAAGT
Organism: Xyrauchen texanus; assembly: GCF_025860055.1. Classification (NCBI taxonomy): domain Eukaryota; kingdom Metazoa; phylum Chordata; class Actinopteri; order Cypriniformes; family Catostomidae; genus Xyrauchen; species Xyrauchen texanus. Next base: position 25,343,955 of record NC_068287.1, read on the forward strand.
CAAGGCCAGAGGCAGTACAGGTCAGTTTATGAGATCCTCCAGGTTTAATGACAACGGATTCAGACTCAGTCAGCGTCTGACTCCAACAATCTGTAAAACATGAACAAGATCTGATGTGAATAAAAACAAAAACAGCATTTAAATTAGTTTGTGATCAAATAGCTTAACTCACATTGAAGTGTCAGGAATGTCACACCATAGCTCAAAATGGTGCTTGGCTCCATTCTTATACTATATTTGCTTTTTATTTTTGTTAAAGAATAATCAGAACATATATCTGCCGGTGACATATAAATACTTCTTTAATGGGAGGAAACTTTGGTTTGGTTTGCATAACCCACCCTCTTGTGAGGTTTGAGGTTAAATAGGGACCAGGGAGCAACTTGTTGCAGAAAACGTAAGGTCATTATGTGTGTTGATTCTTAAAGCAAATTAACATCACCATACAGTAAGTGTTTTTGCTGCACTCTACAGTTATACGATTTCTTTAAAGGTTATAATATAAGTGTATTCACTTGTATGACCCACTGCTAGTTCATTGCAAACCGATTTCTGTTTTGTTCTGCGCTGTCTGTTCTACACTATCAGTGTTCTGCAAGTAAACAAAACCATTCTCCATTGGATTGCACTGCACAGGTTCAGTTTGGTAACAAGGTTTTATCCTACGTTTAAGTTTGCTTTTTCCCATGCATCTAAACAGGACTGGCTGTTATATGTCTCTCTTTCATATTGTTTCTGTGCCCTTAGGTTTCATAGGTTTCCAACCCTTTATATAACCTAGGCTATGTGTTGCCTATTTAAATTTTTTTTGACTGAATGCTAAAATAGTGAATAGTTTTTTTTTTTCTGTTATAGCTGACCGATTCTCAGAAATGTTTTTGTACATCACCACATGCACTTGCTTTACTTTGTCACTCTTGCACAGTAGTAAACAGCAGTATCTTCAATTTTAAGACTGTTCATCTGAAGGTACAGCTAATTATTTCTATTGTCTCTTGAGATGATAAATTGTCCCTTAACAGGTTCAGAATAATGGATATAGCTATTGCTACTGGACAACGTAGCAACACACTCTGGTCTTCCCCCAAAAGTCTGTATGATCCAAGCCATCCAGGAGCCACCAAAGTTAAAACCAGAAGCATTACAGCCAGAAGCATTACACCACACCTCTCCTTCCTGGGAGTTACTTTATCCACGCCATGCATTCGTCTTTTACTCTCAAGGGTATAAATGTTCAGCATTTAAACATAATACATATGTTTTTGCTATGCACTGCACCCTTTTGTCTAACATGCACAGTAATAAACTGCCATGTCCTCAGTCTTTAGACTTTTCACCTCCAAATACACCATGTTTCTGCTGGTGTCGTTTGTAATGGAATACTGGTCTTGTAGGGACTGAGCAAAAATAGTGTCAGTGCCATCGTTAATATGCCCAATCCACTCCAGTCCTCCCCCCGATTTCTGACGGATGCAGTGCAACCAGCTAAGGGGGAGTCCAGACACCATACAGGACAAAGTTACTGATTCTCCAGGTTTCTTCACCTCATGGCCAGATGAGGTCATTGACTGACCATCTACATCTGGGATAAAATAAAAGTTTCAGAAAATGAATAAAATGTAATTGTTTGCATTAAGAAAGAAGGGATACAATTCAAGTGAACAGATTTAACTTTACATGAAACCAGTATCAAGAGGTTGAAATAACTCAGATTCATCTTCCTCTAATATCTCTGCAATTCCATGCAAAAGAATGCTACGGTTGTGTGAGGAGACTTAAAATAAAGTGTTTATCACAAAGAAAACACACTGTGTATTTGTAATGATGTGTGGAAACAGGAGAAGGCAGACGGGGGTGTGGATCCAAGTGCGGCTTTTATTTGAAATAACACAAAAGAAACAAAACACAGGAACAAATCAAAATCCACGATGGGAAAAAGGCAAACTAAATACTGGAGAATATGGAGGGCGGAGAACAACAGGGTAACCTCGGACGGACAGACAGATAACAGGGTAACCACGAGCGAGCAGACAGACTGGCAGGGAACACGAACAGAGAGAGTCAAATCAGACATACGCGGAGACATGGAACGTCAACGCACGACAACGGGAAGGGAAAACAGCGGGGTTTAAATAAAGAGACACGGTAATGACAAAATGACGGACAGGTGCGGACAATAACACAGTGACAGGGCCGGAAAAGACGGGAAGAAGGGAAGTGTAGTTTTCACAGAGACAGTGAAACATGGGCGGACAACAAGGAAGACATGACAGGGAGCGTGATCGGTGAAACAGAAAACACGGGGCAGACAACACGAAACACGGTGCAGACGACACGAAACATGGTGCAGATGACACGAAACACGGTGCAGGTGAGCGAGACTGTCACAGTATTGCAGACGTCATTTGAATAAAGTGTCTCTTGGAATCTGTTGGCAAAGTGTTAACTCCAGTTGGGTATGCAAATTATAGATAGCTAAACTACATCTTTCTTAAAATATCAGTGTTAATCAGAGTTCTCTTGTGTTACTCTTAATTAAAATAAAAATGTATTATTTAATTATGTGTTACTCTACATTGTAAACCTCTGAATCTGTGGGAAGAAATGGCTAAAGTGTAAAGTCAATCCAACATTGTATTTATTTATTAGCTCGCAAGACTTATGAAACAGACTTGATCCCCAAAGCTTTAAAGGAATAGTTCACCCAAATATGTAAATTCTCTAATAATTTATACTCACCCTCATGCCATCCCAGTTGTGTATGAATTTCTTTCTTCTGCTGAACACAAACGAAGATCTTTAGAAGAATATTTAAGCTCTTTATTTCTATATCATGCAAGTGAATGGTGACAACTCTGCTAACTAAATTCAGCTGACACGATAAATGTGTTAACGGACTATGATAATAGCCTACTTGGACAACACATTGCTCCCTAGAGCTGGCAGAAAATACTCAAAACAGACACAAGCTGTGTATCTATCAACCACAAATAAAATTATATTGTGCAGTAGCTGTTGGTGTTGCATTGGAATGACATCACTTCCCCTCTTCGAATGATTGGCTAGAGGAGGAGCTGTCGATCAAGGACTAGTGGACCAATAAGAATGCAAAACACCCCCTGATTTACTATGAAACTCTACTCACAAGTTTTAGAAAACCAAGCACAGAACTTGGAAACAAAAGCAAAGAAAAATACAACGTAAGCATACAAAAACAGTAATATAACCAAGGAAAAGAGAATTTTGTTTGCAATTCTGATGACTTTGCTTTGATTTTTCTGTTGTTGTTTTTTTGCAGCATATTTTAAATGTGTTTATATATTTTTGTTTCATGCTTGTTATTTTTTGATCTGCACTTTTTATTTATTTTTTGCACATGTTACTTTTTATCTGCACTTATTATTTAAAGAATCAATTATTTTCGCTTATTATTTTTGGATTCGTGACTGAAATATTTTTGACAGGATTTTGTTCCCATAGACCTTATGCAACCCAGTTACAAAATACTTTTGTGGATAAGGAGATAAACAGTGGGGGCTTTTAAAGGGGGGAAAAAAACCTTATCTAACCTCTGTATTTGTCACGGTTTCGTGTCACCCGCACCATGTTTCATGTCACCTGCACTGTGTTTTGCGTCATCTGCACCATGTTTTGCATCGTCTGCACCGTGTTTCGTGTTGTCCGCCCCGTGTTTTCTGTTTCACCCGTCACTAGTCACTTTCCATGTCACGCTCCCTTGTTGTCCGCCCGTGTTTTCTGTTTTACCGTTCACGCTCCCTGTCATGTCTTCCTTGTTGTCCGCCTGAGTCTCACCGTCCGTGTGTGAACTACACTTCCCTTCTTCCCGTCGTTTACGGCCCTGTCAGTGTGTTATTGTCCGCACCTGTCTGTCATTTTGTCATCACCGTGTCTCTTTATTTAAACCCCGCTGTTTTCCCTACCTATTGTCGTGCGTTGACGTTCCATGTTTTCGCTCATGTCTGTTGTGACTCGCTCTCTCCGTTCGTGTTCCCTGCCAGTCTGTCTGTTCTTTCGAGGTTACCCTCCTGTCGTTTCAGGTTTACCCTACCCTCCGTGGATGTGCGCTGCTCAGTCACTCCTGCACCCCTCCTGTGTTTAATCCGGTATTCTTAGTTGGTGTTTTCCCATCGTGGACCTTTTACTTTGTTCCTGAGTTTGTTTATTTTTGTGCTTATTCAATAAAACCGCTCTTGGATCCTAACCACTCGTCTGCCTCCTCCTGTTCCTCACAAGTCATTACAGTATTCATGCATGCCTTTTATCATTGTTTATTTATTATTATTTACCTACTCAGGGAGTCGATAGCTAATCCAATTACATGGATTAACTGGATTTTCTTAACATCTTTTAAAGCTATATTTTGAGTCTTAATGCAGTTTTTTGTTTTTTTAATTAAACCCATTAGAAGTTATTAAAATGTAGAAATTCTGCGGTGTAATAAAGGTTCCTTTAAACATGATTTGAGAAAAAAATATTTTAATGTGAACAGAGAAGTGATCACAGGTGTTAATGAATGATGTATGGCCTTCTTTTCTTGTGTTACAGTTGACCCATCAAAAGTCAAGTTTTTGACTTGAAAGTCTATGGGGAAAAGATATTATTATTTATTGTTATTATTATTTTCAATTTGACTGAAATTTCTAGGATATGGTAAATAGTCTGTGCTTATAGTGCTTTTTTATTAACCTTAGAGGTTACCAAAGCGCTTTACACTGTGTCCCAATCACCCATCCACACTCACATCCACACATGGCGGCAGAGCTGCCATGCAAGGCGCTAGCCTGCCATTGGGAGCAACTCAAGGTTCAGTGTCTTGCCCAAGGACACTTCAGCATGTGAAGCCATGTGGGCCAGGATTTGAACCACCAACCCTGCATTTGGTAGCCGACCCACTCTACCATCTGAGCCACAGCCTCCCCTTTGTTGGATATGTTTTCTTGAATTTCAAGGTTGGGTTTAAGTAAGTCTATTAACACTGCAGTTTAGCTGCAGTATTAAAAATAATATTTTTTATTTGTATTTATTATTTTCAATTATTTGAATTAAACATTGAAATGACAGTTGAGCTGGCAGTGTACAGTTTCTGCAATGGAGATTCAGTTTATGTACTGCTCAGCAGCCATTTGTGTTATTGTGTTTCTTCGAGCACAGTAATAAACAGCAGTGTCCTCAGCCTGCAGATTTGTCATGTGCAGATACACCTGCATTTTACTGTTGTCTCTGGAAATGGTGAACCGTCCCTCAACGCTTTTAGAGTAATATTTGCTACCGCCACTTGGAGCAGAAATATGTGAAAGCCACTCGAGCCCTTTCCCTTCAGACTGTCTTATCCATGAAATATCTGCATTTCCCACATCAATCCCAGAAAAGGTACAGCTCAGTTTATGGCTGTTCCTAGGTTTGATGACAGCTGGCTCAGACTCAGTCAGTGTTTGACCTTTGCAGTCTTTAAAGAAAGAAAAAAACGTTTTTTAGTTTTGTTTTTTACATATTTCATTTTGGGAAACACATATTGAGAATTCAACCTAGTCAAAGTGGGAATCCACCTACAGCAGTCTATGCAATTCAAGAGGTGAAAATTAAAATGAATTAAAGTACATTTTTGAGCATAATAAAATAATAAAATAAATCTCACTTACTGCCAATAGAGACCATGCTTATTAAACAACTGATAATTATGATGACCATTGTTGCAAAAATTCTGGTTAAAGACTTCACTGACAAAACATTGAAAAAGAGTTAAATATGTAGAGTTTACAAGGGATAATGCAAATCTGAATTTGCATAGCCTACGCCCTGATGAAGTTCTCTACCCCAACATGTGACACATGTTAACTCATTGCTCAGAATGGTCATGATTATGGATTGCAGATCCAAACTACAATAGAAGGTCTTATCTTAGAATATTTATCATGATGATCCTATTATCAGTTCTAATGTCATAGACATAATGACAGTTATCATTATTAGTTTTTTTTAATTAATTAATATGTTCACAGTTATAAAGCTGCTTCATCAGATATAGTCACAGTGTCTGTTTAGCACAGAAATAAACAGCAGTGTCATCTTCTCTCAGACTCTTAGCTTCAAGATACTGTGTACTTTCAGACCTGTCCTCACTCGTAGTGAAGTGATTTTTCATGGAGTCTGCATAAGTAAGATGACCTGACCTTTTACTACTGCCAGAGTCAACTCTCCCAATCCACTCCAGAGTTCTCTCTGGCTTCTGCCTTATCCAGTGCATGTAGGATCTTATTTTACAGGAGATATTCATTATTTCCTAAAGTCTTTTTATAACAGCAGGTGACTGATCTAATCATATTTAATCACCACTGATACATATGGAAAAAGACAAAAATGACATCAATCTAGATCTTCTGTCAATGTAGTAAAAAAAAAAAACAACCATAAAGGTGAATTGCCAAAGTTCCCTTCATGAGTTCGCCTGCTCATATAATCTTTGAGTGATAAAGGGTAAACATATGTGGCTTACTGTCCGCAAATAAGGTGCTCGAGGAAGACTGTAGCTTGAGTTAGGTAAGCAGCGGTTTGTATACTCTGCAACCTGCAGGTTGATTGGCAGATTAGATTAGAAAGCTCCTCCTGAACTTTAGTTTAAGAACTCCATTTCACCCCGATGTTAAAATGTTTGCCATTGTTCAAACTTGTAAATACTGAATCTTAAATATTATTTGACATGTGAAGTGAACAGTGAGTTTAATTTCTGTTATATACAATTACCAACTTGTAATTTGTATATGTTTTGCAGCATTTGAGGAGGAGTTATTGCTCATTTAACAATGGAGATGATTCCCAATTAAGCCACATTTTCTTCTCTGCCAAAAGTGACTTAAAGCATTTAATTGTATCAATCAACATTTGATTCCTTGCCAGAATGTATTTGACCATTAAATGAGTGTTTGAGATAAGTCATGATATTAGTTAAAATACCAGAAAAAGACAAATGCCGAATTTGGAATGGCATACTTCCATACTACTACTACTATTAATAATTCTGCCATTGACTAATATGACAGACACAGTAGTAGAGTAGTATTATGCCATTCCAAAGTCATACATTTTATAAGTTAGAGTATGGAAAAACTGATTGGGTTTTTTTCTTTCGTGAGTGACTTGCATATAGGGGATTATTAGGAAGCCATGATAGATAGAGTCCAATTATTTCAGGACATCAGTGTTACACCCCTTCTCTTTTGCGAGAAGTGCCATGGGATTTTTAATGACCACTGTGAGTCAGGACCTCCATTTAATATACCATCCAGAAGAAGATTTTTTAAATTATGATTATTATAATGACCATTCTGGTCATATTTGGCCTCAATCAATTTCCTTAATCTGAACGGTACAAGGCTTGGTGACTGTGGAGCGTAGGGGGGCGGGGCCGGGTCGGAATATCGCGAGCCCGGTCCCCAATCGGCCTGATGAGGCGTGCGAGGGATAAAGGCGGTCGGTGACCAGGGTTCGGGAGAGAGAGAGAATTACAGGCATGTCCGTCATGTGTGTTTGTTTATGTTGTCTTTTAAGTTTCTCATTAAAATATGATTTATGTTGACAAGCCGGTTCTCGCCTCCTCCTTGCCCATCGTTTAACTGTTTTACAGTGACTTTTCCAAATCTTGCCACCTGAACACACATACAAAATAGTTTTTGGACTAGAAGAGTCTTGGTGGTGCAAGGCAAAGGTGCTCGAAAGTCTTGACCCAGGTGTAACGTTTGGTGTCACAGGATGCAAGAGGAGACACAGGAGTAGGAACTTCAAGTCCTTTAATAAACACTGGAGCAGAGCAAAAACCTGGAGCAGAGCAAACACTGAGTTCAAACATCACAATTCAAGGACTGACCCAGACTGACAAAACTAAAGAGTATATATACACTAGGATTAAATGAGGGAATGACACACAGGTGGGGATAATGGAGTGATTAGGGCAGTGGCTTCTGGGAAATGTAGTGAGGGAGAGAACTTCAAAATAAGAGTCATTGAATAAGGTGCAGACTGTGACACCAGGGGGTTCAATACCCTGAGAAAACAAAGAACTTCAGAAATAATCAAGAAAATAATTATCTTACAAAGATAGCATCTCTGTTTCAAGAATCACACCACACTGAATCCAAATAGCTTCTACATCTCCCCCTTCCCTTTCTTTCTCCATCCTGTCCTTTGTCAGCTAAAAATCACTTCAAGCTCACCTAATGCTTGTATTAAAAAGAACTTGAATTGTATTTACAGAGCAAGTCTAAATATTCACGTTTGATATAATTTAAAAGGTCTCAGTGTGACTGGTACTATACCAAAGCAGTAAACTTTCCCATGACAAAGATTTATTTTATTTTTTTGAGAAATGATGTTTCTGCTGTGGAATGTCTCCAAGGGGTCCTCAATGTAAATTACTTTCAGGGTTTTACCTCCTGTGTCACTGAATCAATTCATTCCCAAGTTTTGTTTACCTTTTGGTTTGCTGCAGGCTACTGTGGTCTGGGTATATAAGGGAATTGAACGCATTGGTCAGATGGATCCTGTAACCAGATTCAACCCCACGGCGTTTGTGTGTGTTAAACCCACAACATCATGTTTTTATTATAATAGTCAGGTATGCATCTCTTACTTTGAGCATTGGATGTTTAGTATTAGTGTTTTTATTATATTATGTAATTGGCATGATACTTATTCACCTGTCTAATAAATCATTATTTTGATTATTCTGGATTTTCATAAACTCATTATTACCCATAAATGAAACGCATATGATGCGATTATTATATATTATATTATTGGTGAAACTATAACATTATAAGTCACATACATATAACCCCCCCTATCTGAGGGTTGCCCCCCCTAAAATATCATTCAAATATGTTTATTGTAAATAATATAATGATATATTCTTAAAATAATTGTTTAAGAAATAAAATAATTCAAATGCAAAGAGGGCAAAAACAAAAAAAACCTTGGTGTCCCCTTCAAAAATTGCTCTTGAGAATTGTTATGTTTATTGTCCCCCCCAACATTTTGATGAAATTTTCGCCCCTGCATCACTAATGCAGAACACACATGCGTGCACGTTTAAAATTTTTTCAGGCCATTTCACTGGTGTGATGGTGCTATCCAACAGGATGGTGAAGTTCTGCGTGTGTTCATCTTTTCTGGCACGAGTTGGTTTTACATCTTAAAGTATTTGATTTAGTTCAGACCGAATCTGACACCATTCATAGTTCAATCTGAATCCAATTAATTGACCTCAAATTTGAATCAACTTTCCAATCTAATCCTGATCATCATAGATATTATTATAATTTGGTGTTTTTGATAACTCGGTGTCGATGTCGGCCAGAATAGCCTATGTATATTTTTTTATGATCACAAGGTTGCCAGTTCGATATTAAGTCAGTGGTTGGAGGGTTTGCTAATATAAATAAATCAAGCTATCTTATAATCAAATGATAATTGCTTAGTTATGTACATACAGCTTGCTGAGCGATAAGTCAGATGGTACCTGAGGATTTGCTCGCATTCATGGCCCGCAGTAATAATTATCCTGGTTATACACTTGTGGTAACATCATAGGCGCTTAATTACTGGTAATAATGAGTTCAAGAGAATCCTGAGTAATCAAAATTAAAAATGTATTAGTCAAGTAAAGAGGTCATCAAAGAGGTCATCAATTCAGAAATAATCAACACAAAGCATCCAATACTCAAAGATTAATCTTAAGGATAAAAGATGCATACCTGAATTTTAGAAGACATGGTGTTTGTGTGTTTATAACACATTCTAACAGAATCCCCTTGATCAATGTGCTAAGGTGCCTTACAGTAAATACCTAGATCAGAGTAAACATTAAAAACAAATGGTAAACAAAAATAATGTAGTAACTCACCCAAAACTTTTAAATCATGCTTCAAAACATAATTATTGTGATAGCAATTTGGCCATTGCCACCATTAAAATAAAAACAAATTTTTGTGAGCCATAATGGTAAAATTGTTTCGATGTTTTTCGCATGGCAGTCAACCCTGGAAAAGTTTTTTATGTACAAATTTCCTTTTTATTATACTTTTTTGTTGACACTGACTGCTTACTGTACTATACAATAATGTCAGTTTTGTCTAGCTGAATGCTATTGTGTGTCACACTGAACTTTTTGTTACTGATTTCAACAGTAGGTGCATTTTACTGGGAAAAGTCAGTACTGTAGAGTACTGTAGTACACAGAAGGGTGTGCACAAAAGGAAATGCACATTTGTATGTATATAGTAAATTAATTTTTGTAGCAATGTGTTACATGTAAACAGAAAATTCTCATTTGCATGTCCATTTTTACACATTTCTTAAATGTAAATTCATATATAGTAAACAGAAAATTGCCACAAAATGGCATCCATACAAAACAATATAAAAAAATAATAAATAAAAACCTGCAAAAATGAAAAAACATTCCAAGTCATAGATATTTATGGAATATACATGTATATCTGACAGATTTTGATAATGAAATGGAGCATTTTGCATGTGATGGCTCACTTGATGAAAGAATGTTTAGAAATTGTGAAGAGTATGACAATTTCACTGAGAATCAACTCATCAGTTTTGATTAGCAATCCATGTGCATTTAGTTATTGTGCAAATTGTAGACAATTTTACTTACTCTTTTGCACACACATGACAAAACGTGTGCAATGTGATTAAATTAATAAGAAATTAATATCTGTTGTAAACAAGAAACACATTTTTGAGATTTGAACTTAATGTTTCTAAAAAAAATATTCTCATTCAAGAATTGAGCCACAGCGTTTGAAAAAAAACTAGAATGATTGTCAACAGGTTTTCAAGATGCATTCAAAGCAAACATAAAGATAAAACCCAGCATAGGTACAATATTCATTTCCATGTTTGTAAATAATTCACCTGCTCAGAGACTCAGTAATGATTATCAATAAAGTGTATGAACTGGATTTTCTAAATAACCTATTTTAAAGCTACATTTGGAGTCAATCCAAATCCATAAGTTTGCATTTTTTCCAAATCAAGATCAATTCACTATTATGCACTCATTCTCTTTAAAACATATATTTTTAAAGGAGACATACAGTGTATCAATGTCTTCCTATTACAGATGGGGTTTTTTCTTCATTAAGCAGGGTAGAAAATCTATGATCTAATGTGATTTTAGAATACTAGAGTACAGTACAGCAGGTTTTGTGTTTTGGGTGGAAAAGTTTTAAGAGACTCATGGATCACCTCTTACAGGGTTTGAATCCAAGTCCTTTAGACTTCCAGCTCAAACCTTGGGAAATTCATTGTGGGGACATTTTTAAGTTATTCAAACAACATAAAAAAGAGAGACTTTTTTTCCCCTTTTGGGGAAGTTTGCTGTTCATTTCCTCTGAGGCCCTCATAAATATCTTGCATGAACAGTTATTGTGCAAACTTGTAGTCTTTTGTCTAACTGTGAGTCTCTTGCACAGTAATAAACAGCCGTGTCTTCCGTTTTCAAGCTTTTCACCTCTAAATACAGCTTGTTTGTGTCTTTGGTGATGGAGAACTGTCCTTGTAGAGACTGTGCAAAAGCAGTGCCAGTGCCAGTGTCAATGTACCCGATCCACTCTAGTCCTCTCCCTGGTTTCTGACGGATCCAGCTCATGTAGTAGCTGCTCATTGCAATTCCAGACACAGTGCAGGACAAAGTGACTGATTCTCCAGGTTTTTTCACTACAGAATCAGAGGACGTCAATGACTGACCACTGATACCTGAAAAATATGGAAAATGAATGTCACATGATTTAGAACAATAAGATGACAGTAATATTCCAGAACAAAGGGGAGTTTCTCACATGAAATAATCATCAGTAGAACGCCATACTGTAGCATTTCCATGGCCACTACAAAACTGTCAAATGAATGAAATAAGAAGCTGAACAGTAATACAGTACATTTACAATTGTACACTGCAGCTGGGCACAAACACTCAATGAAGATTCCGTTTATAGCACTGTGTTTTAGGAATTTGAGTGACACTGTCCCACCCTACAAAATCATTTGCATAGAGGTATGCAAACACATATCTTATAGTTGGAGTAAAATTAACATATACAGTTGAATTTTCTTTCTGTCATTACTAATTATGGTAAGGTGGTCTTTTAACTCTGCTTTGGCCTCTGTGACTGACATTTCTGAAAAAGATTTTTTCCTAAACTTTTCAGATGCTCAAAGAGGAAAATAAGAGTAGCCACTGGCTCAGGTTTTGGGATATCTTAAACAGTAAAATTATAACTGAAATCGAATAACTCAGTGAAAGTATGCACTCAGAATGCAGGTTCTGGCATTATAATATCATACAAATGCACATAACAAGACTGAAGTTCATTGCCCTTTGTTGTTTTAAGTCTTCATCAAAATGACTTGTATCAGCTAATTCATAGTGTGTGCTCTTAGAATTTCAGCTATATATTGTTATCGGTGTAGTAAGTGTTGGATGTTTGTATGGTTGGAGTTTTGTGCTATTTAAGTGTGGTATCTTTTATAGGAATTTCATTTGACAGCTGTTGCTGGAGGCTGCATGCTTAAGTGTGACATTTTGAGAAGGACATAGCTAAATGTTGGAGTTGGATGGAGGTGGAGGTAGAGGTGCAAAGAAAGGTGTAGTCGGTGAAAATGTAAAAATCAATCATTGTAATTGCAATCAACCGTAACCATATTCTTCACAATGGTCATGCACTGTGGATTTTAGATCCAAAATAGTTTCAACAAAAACACCACAGAGAAATGCTCATCGACCATATTGTTAAGATGTTTGCTAGTATATACATGCAATTTCTGCACCTTAATGTGATTTCATTGGATGTCAAAAGTGAACAGGTGTTATATAGAATTAAATTAGCACTCCCACCCTCCTCTTAAACTAAGAGTGATGTGTGTCAGCTTGTAAGGAGGAGTTACTGCTAAAAATCCTCAGAATTGGTCATAATGGACTTCTCATGTGATCATGTTGCATTGACTCCCTCTTGTGGAGACAATGATTCACTACTACAATATAATATTCTACATTTT